>NC_066586.1:2035000-2040000 GCF_905475345.1 Vespula vulgaris | reverse complement strand
ACTGCGAGTAATTTTTCATCCCTATTCTCTCCCTCCCTCTCTCTCTCTCTCTCTCTTTCTTTCTTTCTTTCTCTTTCTTTCATAGTACCACGCCTTCCTCTTCCTCTATTACACGCACCGTTTCCAAGGAAGTTAACACGATCGTGAAGATGCTTTCGTGGAACGAAGCTGCTTATCCGGAGGCTACCGACGTATATTCGTGTTCGAACAACCATACAACGGCCTTGCTATGCACGGTCTACCATGCGCACAGAGATGTTGTCGTTAAAAGCATTAACCTCTTTTACCGTGTTCTTTTTCTCTTTTCTTTTTTTTCTATCTTTCTCTCTTTCTCTCTCCTTCGTTTTTCATACGCTTGATGGACCACCCTGAAGAGCCATTTTCTCTATGGAAAATGAATTTCTTTACTGTGACGTTATATCGAATATTCTTTTTTTCATCTCCATTCATTCTCGATTAATGATCATTTTGTTTCTCCTATCTTTTTTTTTTTCGTCGTTACAAAGAAATACAAAAAATTTTAGTTCAATATATATAATAAAAATATATATATATATAATGAATTTTTCTTATTAATTATTAATAATCTTCGACAATATGGTAATATCGAAATTAAATAATGATGAATATTCCCGTAGGCAAGAGAAACGAATAAGTAATTTACCTTATAATCGTAAATTCAGCTATTAAAGTCACGATCTATAATAAAATATTTTCTCTTCTCTTGTGCATATATTTCTTGTGTAGAATGAAAATTATTAGAGAAGTTCGAGAAGATGATAAAAGCTTTTCCCGCGAGAAATGTTATAGGAAGTAGTAGCAAGTAAGAGCAAGTAGTGTGTACATCAAGCTGTACAGAGAATTCATAAAGTAAAATAAGAGAAAGAGAGACAGAGACACAGAGACAGCCAAAGAGAGAAAGAAAGATAGAGAGAGAGAGAGAGAGAAAGATGATGTAGAAGAAGAAGAGAGATATAGAAGGAGATGAAGTGGTACGAGCAAACTACGCGGGTTCTTGTCTTTGTATCTTCGTGGTTAATGCAAGTCGAAGTGTTCCGAGTCAAAGCGCAAACAGAACCCGACAAAGCCGTCTCTGTTCCAACTCTTCTTCTGCATACCTTCTCTCTCTCCTCGCCAACCCCTTCTCACCCTGTCTTTTCTCATTCTATCTCTCTCTCTCTCTCTTTCTCTCCTTCTCTCTATCTGTTTCTTTCTTTCTTCCTCCCTCCCTCTCTCTCTCTCTCTCTCACTCTCTCTCTCACTCTCTCTTTCTTTCTCTTTAGCACTACAAATCGGTAGAGACTAAGAACGCAAACATACCGACATTGAACGCGTTTACTTCCACTCGAATCACTCGCGAGAGCTTTGAACTCGTCCGTTGGCGTCGGTGATTGCTCCTGATCTTATGATTAACAGGATGACCGGTTGTCTCATTAACGAACCGTAAGGATCGGAAGAACACAAAAAATAAAGAAGAAAAAAAGAAGGAAAGAAAGAGAGAGAAAAAGAGAGAAGAAAAAATACAACCCTTCCTATCTTTTAAGCGTTAAAATCCTTTGGAGTTTATGGCGGTTCGGTCTTTCTCGCGATACGATCGCGTTTCTCCAACGAATTAATCTTCTCAAGATCCTTACGATGATTCGATCGGATGACTTTGTTATAGCTCCGAGGATAGCCGTCGTCGTAAATTATAACGAAAGCGACGTTAAATCGTCCCGACCGGTTACAGTATATCGGTACATTGATCGACCTTTTTTATTAACTCGACGTGTTCTACCCCCTGCAGTTTCGTGTTTCAAACAGTTGCGAATTTTAATCATCGACAAGTTGAGATTCGTTAAGTTGGATCGAATTAAAGAAAAGAAGAAAGAATGAAAAAGAAAAGGGCGCAAGAAAAAGAATATCTCAAAAGTAAAACACTCGTATAAAGTTTGATCGAAAGAAAAAATCGTATACCATATGTAGAGTATGAATCGTTATTGGTATAACTGTGCTAAGCATAATTGATATTTAAAAAAAAAAAATACAATTTTTTTTAAGCAGACGTTACAAAGAATTGATACTTACGTTATTTTTATTCATCGTTCAATTTATTGTCTATTTTAATTCCTTGTTCTCAAGAAATAGAATCGTTTGATTTGTTTTTAACAGTAAGAAAAATAATTTATTGTTGAGCGCCATCATTGTATATATCTACTAGGATTTACAGCGACTGTTATTACACGATGTTTTATTTATGTATTCGTAAATGATTTCTCGTAAAAATAATTTAATGTTGCTCCAAGATTGTGCCGTTCACTACCCCTCACTCCTTCCATACTTTTCATTCCCAAGATAGGGAAATCTAAGCCAGTAGGTTTATTGCACTTTGATAGCTCATTAATCGAACGAAAGTTTAAGAAAAGAAAAAAGAAAGTAAAATAAATAAAAATGCAAATAAAAGTACCGATAAAAGAAAAAATAAAATAGACAGTTGGAGGCAAATGTCGGGTCAGTTCAAGCCATTTTAAAGCTTGTAATAATTTTACCCTCGGAAAGAGATGAAAGCAAAAAGTCGAAGTTCGAATGAAGAATAGAAGAAGAAGAAGGAGATGAAAATGGAGAAGGAGGGAGAGGAGGTGTCCTGCACGATCCGATCGAAGATTAGAGATCAATTAGTTGTCCGTGATCAACGGTGACTATTCATTCGCTGTGATGTCAAAGGTCTTTCATAGATACATATACATACATATATATATTTGTGTGTGTGTATGTGTAGTCGATTAGTTGAGAGGATTAGTAAGATATATGCAAAGACTTTTAACGTGAAATGATTTGCAACGAATTGTATGCACTTTTATGTGTTCGAAGACTTGCCTACATAAAGATCTCTTGCGTAATTTCGTCATTTTTCTCTTCCACAACAGGGTAATAACGATTTATTGCCATTTACGCTCGTGAAGAAACGAAAGGGATACGAAAGAACGATCGAAAAGAAAGAGAAAGAGGGAGAGAAAGAGAGAAAAAAGAGAAAAATAGAGAGAAAGAGAGAGAAAGATAATGCGGAATGCGTTTCGTATGTAACGTTACGGTTTACTGATCAACGAAAAGAGGACGGGATTTAAAAAGCATCTATGTACGTTCCAACATTATATATATATAGGTATACATATATATAGTAGTCGCACCTGAAACTCGCCTTCTTTCCGTTCTCGTTACTCTCTCTGGAGATCGTGACGTCGTAATTACAGGGGAAGTGTTCCGACAAAGCTTATGATTAAGATATATTAATGATACCATCGTTCTAAGATATTTCATTAGTAATGTACTGCTTGATACATTTATCAAAGATAAATGAAGACAATGGCTCCATTTTATGATATCATTATTATTTTCTACTACATATATATTCCTCGTATAATTCAATTCTATTTAAATGCGTATTTAAATATAATAAATTTCGAAGAAAAAAACAAGTCTGTAATATGATAATAGCAACAGCAACAACGATAATAATAATACAGGGCTCAATTTATCATTAAATAAAATTTTTATTAAACGGATCTCGTATCGCATACCATACGATTTTATTATACATCGTGATTTTCATTCGTTTATCCATTCGCTATGGATAATTTTGCGATCTTATAGGTATATCTTAAACGTCAAGTAGGTCAACAAAGAAAATTTGACTGACAGTTGTCTCGTGCTCGATTGTTCCCTGGGAAATCGGGATGGAGATGGACGGATAAATGGATGGATGGATGGATGGATGGATGGATGCCGTTGGATGTGGGTGAAACCATAGGGTATTCACTTCTCATGGTAGATCGAAGCTTTGCGTGACTATAATTGCAAACCGTGCACCCATGGGATGGATCGTAGATGCCGCCGCGGGCATTTGCTTGCTTGCTAGCTTGCTTGCTTGCTTGCTAGCTTGCTTGCTTACACATAACTTTCCGAACCGTGCCTTTTCCCAATGCCGCTATTGCCAATCGTACGGCTCCACTTAACTCCGTTGTTTTAACTGGTTGACTTTTGTATTCGCATCATCATGCGAAGAAATATTTTTTTTTTTTCTTTATATGATAAAGTTACATACAGTCGGATAGGTAATAACGTAGGACAAATTGCTCTTACGATTTCACTCGACTCGGTATCTTGCAACATACGCTCTCTGTCAAGATCTTGAAAACAAATTAGAGTTATTAAAAGATATAAAATTTATTTTAAAAAGATCAAAAGTTACACAAGCCATTTATTTCTTTAACGAGAAGTAACCTCGCAGTCCTCAGATTCTAACGGACCAGAAGAAAATATGGCTTTAAAATAAAAAAAAGAAATAAAAAGAAAGAAAAAAGTAGACTCGAGAATTTCTAAGAAGTCTGACTCTACTTCTTTCTTTTTTTGTCAACGTTTCCTTTCACTCTTTTTCTCTTTTCCTTTCTTTTTCTTTTCCTCTTTTTTTTTTATCCTTTAGTCGTCATATACCATTACGGTTCGTCGTATTAATCATCTTTATTTGAATTTTTCTTATTTCTTTTCTTTATCTATTTCAGAGTGACTTTGAACCTCAGTGTCACGTGTTCCGAACGAAGCAATTGCGCAAGCCTCGACCTTGTCATCTGTGCCATCAAGCGGTGATCAAGCAAGCGTCGTGCTGTAGAGGTGAGTCGATAAAGTCGAGAACTGCAAGAGTCTCGGTAAAAGAGAGACGATATCTCGTAGTCGGTAGTACTCGTTTTAATCGATCGTTGGTAAAAAAGATTAAAATAAGCGCGAAAATGGAACAAGTTCAAATTTCTTGATTTTTATTCTTACAAAATATAATTACTAATATTCTTGATCAATGATAAAAAGAAAAAGAAGAAAAGAGAACTTATATAATCTTCATAGAATCTATTCAAACATGTCAGTTTTAACAGAAATCTCTTTTTACTTTCAGTATGCAAATACATCTGTCACAAGACTTGCGAGGACAAGGTACGTAAATAGAAACTTATTTTATATTGAAATTAACA
>NC_066586.1:2015000-2030000 GCF_905475345.1 Vespula vulgaris | reverse complement strand
ATTAATATATATATATATATATATATATATATATATATATATATATATATATAAATTTTTTTTCAAGTTCATACCACCTGTGACTTTCGTCGTTTCCCAAGAATGCGTTCAAGATGTGGCATCGTGCAATTAATATAATTGTAGGTTAAGAGAGAAAAGTGATTATTATAATGATACACCAGAGTCTTGGCGGTAACGTTAACTCTCCACGTTAATGGATTCACGATATCGGACTTGGTTCAAAGAGCGCGAGCTTTTAATATCTGATAATTACGAAGCTTATATACGATAGCGTATATACCGAAGAGATAAAACATTGAGATAAAATTGTCACCGATGTACCTATCCATATGTAGGTATATATAAGACTTATATATCTATGTACGTACGTATCTCTCTCTCTCTCTCTCTTTTTCTCTATCTATACGTATAGATATACTATGTGCGTGGGATGGTCCGGCTCACGATGGGTCCAAGTACGAGTTACTTTCCTTTTAATAGATCCTCCGGATAAGTGCGTCGAGTAAAGAGGATTATCCTACTTCGAAGGAAGTGCGATCGATCGCGTGTAGGCGTAATTGCGAGTGATTAATCGATCGGACGTCTATGGAAGTGAGAAACTGGTCACGTGTAGGTATGTGATCGTCTTTCTTAGATAATATTTACGTTTAAAAAAGAAAAGAGGAAAAGAAGGAGAAAAGATTTTCTCCAAATTGGCAACCCTCGTTTGTTATTATAAAGGAAGAAAAATCGCTAAGGGATCGCGTGAGTAGTTCTTCGTAACGGAAACTTCGCGTGGGATCTATCGATCGGACACGTAATCGAACTTGGATGCCCTAATTTCATCGACCCCGTACAGTTGTACAGTTGTAGATGAGCGTACTTAATTCTCGAGATTTTTTCGTTCTACTTGACGCATTTATCATTTTCTTAATTTTTTTTTATTTTTTAAAAATTTCTTTTAATAAAGAATATGGGGTATCACTTGTACGAGCAATCGAATATTACCTCTTCTTCACTTCCTTTCCTTTTCTTTGAAAAAATTGTAGTAAATCATGATTTATTAGGTATTGGTACATATAGGAAAAAGGAAGAATAAATAATTACCTATATCGCAGAACGCCGAGGACGAAAATTCATATCTGGTGGGGTTGGCTCTACCTGGCGGCCGATAGCACGATGGGTTCCGTGCACGCGCGCTACGGAGTCTCTCCAGTCAGCGAAGAGCGCTCTAACGCGAAGGACGTGGGAAAGATCGATTCGCGTTGAAATTCGTATTTCTCGATTCTACGATCGTTCTTATTTTCGTTTACAGCTGCGAGAACTACTGTGTATACATATATATAAATATATATATATATATAAATATATATATATATATATATATATATATATATATACATACATACATATATTTATTTACAACGTGATCTCTTTTATCTAACTTCTATGTATCTCGTTAATCGATCGATCGTCGATTAACGATCGATAAAGAGATCGATTATATATGGATTAATGTTACAAGTGAGGAACGTTAGAAGTGTAACACTTCGTGTGATACTTGATCGAACGAAATAAAAGATATTCAATCGGATTGTTTGCGTTAGAAATCGAAAAGTTTTAGAAAAGTTTCACGAATTTCCTTTTTTTTCTGATCAAAAAAAAAAGAAAAGAAAAGAAAAGAAAGAGAGAAAGAAGAGAAAAGAATAGGAAAAAAAAAGAAAAAAATCGGCATAGTTATGTACAACGAGTACCACCACCATCACCATCACAACTCGGTCCCTACGTTCTTCCCACTCGACCAGAATAAAAAAGCAAGCGAAGGAAGAACTTACTACGGTACAGTAAAACGCACGTTCGGAAGAGTCTCTCGAGACTAATACTCTCGATTCGATCGCACGATCGATTCTCTCGTCGTGACGTCGATACTTCCGATAAGCCATCTGAAATCGAGCGGAAGATATTCTATCTGAAAGAGGATCACGATGAGACCGAGAGAGTAAAAGAACAAGTAGAAGTAGAAGTAAAAGTAGAAGAAGAAGAAGAAGAGAAGAAGAAGAAGAAGAAGAAGAAGAAGAAGAAGAAGTAATAGTAGAAGACAACAAGGACGGTGACGACGACAACGACGACAAAGCAGAAGAAGAATAATAGAAACAAGAAAAGGAGGAAGACGAAAAGGGAGAAAGAGAGAGGGAAAGAGGAAAAGGAGAAGGAAGGAAAGAGAGAGAAAGGTCGACGAACCATCGCTGAGAGAAGAAGAGAGTGCCAAAATTAGTGGGGAGACGTCTCTCGTGTGTGACCTTGACCTGTGTCGAGCCACGAAAGCCACCCTCTTCCGGTATCTACGATTCCTCTTGTGACACCACTTATATCGTCGTTTTTCTCTCTCTCTTTCTCTTTCTCTTTTCTCCCCCCTCTACAGCACTCTCTCTCTCTCTCTCTCTCGCACGCGTTTGTGTTCTCCACATTTCTTTCGTCTTCGGTCTTTCTCTTTTTGTTTCTCTCTCTTTCTCTCTCTCTCTCTCTCTGTCTTATACACTGACTTTCTTTCGTTCGTTCGGTTGACCACGTTCGACGCATACATCTGGAAGGACGCTCTCGAAGGGGCGACAGGCGAAGAGAACGGAGATGCGCCATTTTCGAGAAGCGATGCGAAGAGAAGGTGAACGATCCTTGGAGCGTTTTGCCGCAGACCGGTAATGGGATACCAGAGGTGACGGCAAGATGAACGGTCACGGTTCCACCAATGAGGTACACCTTCGTCTCTCTTGCGTATATACCGTATGCCTTTATTTTTCCTTACTTATGCTATCCAACATTTTTCCTAGTATTCTTTGTTGCTTTATTTTGTCTACATTTTTCTTCTTTTTCTTTCTTTTTTTTTTTTTTTTTTTTTTTTTAATTAATTTTCTTCTATCTCGCGTACGTATGAATAGCTTTCTCGTCTTTTTCCTTCGAATTATTTCTCTCTCTCTCTCTCTCTCTCTCTCTCTCTCTCTCTCTCTCTCTCTCTCTCTCTTTCTGTCCGTCTGTTTCTTATCCAGAATAGAGAGAAAGAGAGAGAAAGAGAGACAGGCTATACGAGACGTTCTCTCTTCTTATTGCCGTTCTAAATTCGCCCGCTACACGAGTGGCGAATGTCTACACACACGCGCGCGTGCGCCCAAGGAGAAAAGAGAAATTCCATTCGATCTCGACGATAGCAGTTGGCCAAACGGTAACAACGACGTCGCATTCTCATAGCACCGCTTTTATGCGATAATAAAGCATCCTCGAGGCATGTTTCCCGATACTTTCGATATTTCACAAATGAAATATCTATGAAAACTTTTTTCCGGAAGATCCAAGTCCAGTCGCTTGACTGACGTCAATGAGTATACTACTTGTATTGAAAGTACAGTTCACAAAAGATAAAAATTGTTTGATCTATTTAATCCGGTAAATTCAGTTCAATTACAAAAGATGATTTAAGATAAATTGATAAAAGATTGACAGAATTTTAATCTGCTTTTTTTTTTTATAGCAAAAGCGATTGCTTTCTATAAAAAAGAGAGAAAGAGAAAGAGAGAGAAAAGGAAAAGGAAAATAACGATAAAGTCTAATCTCTTAATTCGTCTGTTTATTTTACGAAGTTCGTCGACAGCGCGACAAGCGAGATAATGGAGGAACGTCGTGCGAGATTCGCGTCATTTAACGGCCTATGTTAAAGCGACGCAATTTAGCGAAGAAACCACGATGCGGAATATCGAATTAATTCGATGATAGACGCCGCCGAAAATTTTATGTCCTTTTAGCGTAATTAGTTCCAAAAGAAACAGCGAAGAAAAAAAAGATTGTTACGGAGAGAGAAGGAGTGCTAGAATGAGAGCCAGACAGAAAGAGAGAGAGAGAGAAAGAAATGATCAAAAAAAAAAAAACAGAAAAGAAAAGAAGAGAAAAATAAATAAAAGTCGCGAAAATCGACCGTTAAAACGAAAGGATCGTCTTCGAAACGCCGCGCTCGTAAAAGATTCGCTTGCCGTCTGTAACCGACAAGGTGATTATATTTTATTTTCTTTCTTTTTTTTTTTACTTCTTTTACGTCGTACTTCGCGATTTCCAAGAAGAAGGTTACGTTTGAAGGAAAGAGAACGTTGAAAGAGATAGGAAGTCGAAGAGAAAGAAAGAAAGAGAGAGAAGGAGGACCTCCTCCGATAACGCCTCTTACCGATTAGATAACGTTCGCTGACAGGTACGGCACTGTTTCCGTGTCGAAAGGCGCGAATTCGCGTGAGGCTACTACCTCCATGATATTTCGTTTTTATTCTCATTCTTATTCTTATTACAATTCTTGTTCTTATTCTCATTCTTATTCTTAATTTTATTCTTATTCTTATTCTGATTCTTATTCTTATTCCTATTATTCTTATTCTTCTTTTTCTTATTTTTCTTCTTTTTCGAAAGAACGAACGTACGAACGAGCTCTTCTTTTTTGGCGCTCGACCGAGAACGAAATATTAGCGATTCGTTTGCCCGAGAGAAAAGATAGAACGCAAACTGGTTCCTCGTGGAGAAATTCCACGAGGAGGATGGCACAAGAGACACGTCATCGATATCTTCTTCTTCTTCTTCTTCTTCTTCTTTCGCTTCTTCTTCTATTCTTCTTTTTATCCTTTTATCCTCCAGTTCGAACAAAGCCACAACTTTACAATCAGCTCTAATCTCTATGAATATTAACTTTTTGCACTCTTTATTCTTATTCTTTCTTTTCTTTTCTTTTCTTTTTCTTTTTTATTTCGTTCACTAAAAAGTCTTTATTATTTTCGTTTTCTACTGTCTTTTTATTTCCTTTATCTTTGTTTCTTTTTTTTTTTTGTTAGAAAAAATCTACATATCGTTTCACATAAATTGTTCGTTCTAATGGAAATGTAACGTTTTTTAATAAAAAAGAATTATTACAGAATGCCATCGTAAAAAAAAATATTATAGATAAATTCGAAATTGCGTTGGAAGTATTAATATTTCTTTCTTAATCAGAATAATAAATTCTGATATCGAAGAATTATCGAAAATACATGCAAGTATCGTTTGAAACAAATTATTTTAATAGAAATAGTGACATTTAATGAAAAAGAACAAAAAAAGAATATTGTTATGGGACGTCATCATAAAAGAAAATATTGTGACAGATTCGATATTGGCGTGCAAATGGATTTTCATATTTCATTTTAATTGAAATAACAAACATTGGCGGTCCGTAGAAATTTTCAAAATTATTCTTTTATTAAAATGAATACGTATTTTCCCTCTTTAATCTCTTTACCGCGAAATCGATCGAGCGATATCGAGGACATGGGGGAAGGGAGGAAAGGGAAAAAAAACGTTTCTGGCAAAAAGCCATGCACGAATAAAGGAGAAAAGCGTGTCGCGCTCTTGTGGACTCTTTTCGCGTGCGTGCACGCAATTGCAAATGAAACAGCGAGGAGATCCCCATTGGCTAGTTTTCGTTCCCACAACTTATGTAGCTTAACCGCGATAGCTTCTCCATTTAACTCGATTCGATTCGATTCGATTCGATTCGATTCGATTCGATTAGACTCGACTCGACTCGATTCGGTTTCTTTCGTTTCTATAGGTACATATGACCGACCTATACTTTTTTGTAAATCGTTGCAAATAAATCGATTGGTGGTTTTCCGGTGCACACGTACCTAACCGGAAGTTAAATATTCACGCTACATTATCTCCTATTGGTCCAGTTATCAAATGAAGTCATTACGTTACTGTCTTCTCCTTATCTACTCTTAGGTATATTTCCAATCGATACGACGTTCGATAAATCCTAAGATCGTAGTTAAGGTAACTTGAAACCATCTGATATCAGCTCGTTAGAAACGATTTCGAACGACTTGTACGCAAAACAACGATATTTTTCAACGATTTTTTAAATTTCATCTCTTACGAGCGTAAATATTTCGATCGTTGAAATGAGTTCGATGAGAGGAACGAGATGAAATATTCGAAAGATACTTTTTAACTATGTGATTATAATGATACATTTCGTTCGAGGTGTTGATAGCAAAGAAAACAGAAATGAAAGAGACATCAAGAAAGTATACATTTTATAAAATCGATTTCGAAGGTGAGGAAAAGTAGCATAATCACGAATAAGAATCAAAGTGACGACGGTGTTTTCTTGGCGCCGTAAATCTTGCGTAATTGCGGCCAATTAATTCCTATGTAAATGAGGCAAAATGTGAAAGACGGCGCAAACAGAGAGAGAGAGAGAGAAAGAAGTGGGTTGAAAAGATTGACGAAAGAAAAAGACAAAGCTCTTCGACTTCTTTTTCAAAAGAGAGAGTGAGAGAATCTTTTCAAGGTCGATCGTTAAAATTCACAAACATTGTCGAAATAGTTCTTAGAATCCTATCGACGTTCATCCTTCTCATACATTTTTTCAATCTTTTTTATTTTTCTTCTCTCTCTCTCTCTCTCTCTCCCTCTTTTTTTCTGTAGATAATTGACCATTAATATCTATATATATCATTTCTAAGACAAGACTGAAAAGTTTCTACCCTCGACGAAGCTCCTTCGAGTTTCTCTCTCCGACATATATTACCTACTTAAGTACCGTACGTTGTACTCGAGGGTTGCTCGAATAGTATGTTCCGATTATGTGAACGTGCAGCTTTGCTACGTGCCACAAAGAAACCTTTTCAAATCTATTATCTAGTAGCATTCTAGTACGATATTAAAACACGAGTCACAAATAAGATTTACGTGAAACGTGCAAGTAGTTAATTTTCCTTTAAAGTTTTGATTTTTTATGAAAATTTATGAACCTTGTGAAAATGACATACATTATTGTTATTATTATTCGTTGAGTCTTTTCGATAAGAACTATCTAATATTAAACTCATACGTTCACTACTTTGACGGTATACTAAATAATTCATCATTTTGATAGTATTTGATAGTTTTACTCGTATATATTTTTTTCTTTTTCAATCTTTTTTTTTGCGAGTTAAATCCCCAAGATTCGTAAGTCTTTTAAAGTGACCGAGTCGGCCCAACGAAGCGTTCATTGAACTTCCATTCATTCTTGAAAATTAAAGCAACCCTTTTGGTTCGAGCTTTGCAGAACGGATTAAGTCGCTAAATTCCAGAGATAATACCGGTAGTTAATATTTGCAGTAAGTTTTGAAAGTTCAAGAAAATTCGTCCTAGTAACATAAAGGAAATACTCTCTATGGTAGGTCGGCGAGAGTAAGGTATTTTAAGAGAAATGAATTGCTCCGAACGTACGACGAATGGTCACCACAAAAGCGAAGGAATTCCAAGGCAAAGGAATTCTAAATCTTTCTCACCCTTTTTTTTTCTCAAAATAAAATAGAAGGTATAAAAAAGAGAAAGGAATTTTTTAGTACCCTCTTACAAATACGTTCTTCAAACATCACAATCATCAACGTGTTCAGTAAATACTGTCGAGTTGATACGAAAAAAGTTTAAGTTTGAAAAGAGGATTTACCATAGATCTTAAATTCTATTATACGTAGGAAAATTTAAGAAAAAGAGTTAAATAAAGAAGAGAAAGAAAGAAAAAAAAAAGAAGAAAATTCTTTCTTGAGAATAAGTCTACCCTATGAATAACAGAACTTGATATTACGCATAATATAACGTTCCGGTTCCGTTTTCTCAACAGTATCCTCTACTCGTTTCTTTCCTTCCTGTCATTCTATAAGATCTTTAAATACCATTGTCTTTATCGTGTCTAAAGAATGTAAGAAAATTCGAAAAAAAAGAAACAGAAATTAAGAAAGAAAAATAAAAAAGAAACAAAAAGAGAAAAAGAAAATTCTTTCTTAAGAATAAAACCTACCCTATGAATAACAGGACTTGGTATTACATATAATATAACGTCTTCCGGTTCCGTTTTCTCAACATGACTCTTTACTCATCTCTTTCCTTCCCGTCATCTTATACGATCCTCAAACACCATCGTCTTCATCGTGTCTAGAAAATGTAAGAAAATTTCAGCCACAAAAAATAAAAAAAGAGCTAAGGAGAGAGAGAGAGAAAGAGAAAGAAAGAGAGAGAGAGAGAGAGAGAGAGAGAAAAGAAAATTCTTTCTTGAGAATAAAACCTACCCCATGAATAACGGGACTTGGTATTACACGTAATATAATGTCTTCCGGTTCCGTTTTCTCAATAGGACTCTCTACTCATCTCTTTCCTTCCTTCCTTCCTTCCTTCCTTCCTTTTTTCTTTCCTGTCATCTTTTATGGACCAAACGGAAACGAGAATAAGCATAAAAGAAAAAAAAAAGATTAGAACGATAAAGAGGACAAGTAGAGTATAAGAAAGAAAGAGAGATAGAGATGGAGAAAAGAACAAGGAAAGAATAAGAGAAGATGAGAAAGAATAAGCAGAGGATCCCCCATGGTTTTTACCGTGGATTACCAGCCATAACGTTTTACGACGAGCGACGACTCGACGGAATTGCTATTCCGTTCGTGTGGACGGCTCGTAAGGAGCTCGTAAACGACTTGCATAAAATTGATTCGCCACGGTCGGCACATCGAAACGACGAAGCGCGGCCGACGCCTTCAAACCACCAACAACAACCCTTATCTTCTCTTCTCTTTTTTATTCCGTTCCGGAGAACCGGCATTTTCGGTAACAAGAGACGTATCCTTCTCTCATTCGAACCGTTCTTAGATAATTTTTTACTATTATATTATACTGGACTCAGTTAAGATGAGGAGAAATGATTCTCACGAGAAAGTATCACATTTTTGTTAATTTATCTCCCTATCTTTATCTCTCTTTCTCTCTCTCTCTCTCTCTTTTTTTGTTTGTCTGTCTGTCTTCTTTTCTTTTTTCATATATCAAAGTTTCAAACGATCCCTTGGTAATAATCGTTAGAACGTCACTTACTAACATTAAACTGTCTTTTCGCGTAACGTCTTCATTGCTTAATGGGCTTTGCTTCGAGTTGATAATAAAATCTTACATCTTTCATTTCTCTTTATCTATTTATTACCTTCGTTTTCTCTCTCTCTCTCTCTCTCTCTCTCTCTCTCTGTCTCTCTCTCTTTTTCGCAAAGACATACAGATACACACTGCTCTTCCTTATTCTTTTCTATTAGCAAGATCAAAAGGTCGATCTCTTTGAAAGTTTTCAAGTCGTCTCCCCATCGATGGAAAACTTTTGAACTTCTTAAAAAAAAAAAAAGAAAAAAGAGAAACTTTCATCACGGGTTACATCTTTCAATATCTTTCAATTTTTCGTATTACGCAAAAAAGAAAAAAGAAATGTTCTCCTTCCTCGAGGAACCTTTCCACCGTTCTCCTTCGTTGATAGAGATTTAATTAAAAGAAGGTTTGGTACGGCCGATGGATGATGGAGTAGGGTTGGGAGGGGAGGAGAAGGAGGATTCGAGAAGAGAGAAGAAGTTACAAAAAGAAAAAGAAAGAAAGAAAGAAAAAAAGAAAAAATAGCAAGGAACGAGAAAAGTTTTATTTGCGAAAAGAGTTGATGTTGGATGGGTGACAAACGATAAGTGAATATAAAACGATCGGCTATATGTAATTACCATAAAGGGTATCGAATATCCATTAATGCGTACGGGCTTACTCCGTCGTTCAGGAGGAATTCTAATTGCGATATGATTAAATCGCTTGGAGGAAAGTGCTCGACCACGAACTAATGTATACAAACATTAAGAGAGAGAGAGAGAGAGAGAGAAAGAGAGAGAAAATGAGAGAATGAAGAAGGGGGATGGGAAGGACAGAGCAATTTTACGAGAGAATAATATACGCTCGTGCTCGTTCGTTTGTATACACACATATGTATATATATATGTGTGTATGTTTATATATATATATATATGTACGTACGTACGTATAGGTACTACATTATAGAAGCGGAACGGCAGCATTCCGGTAGTTTTACGAGAGAAGAAAAGCAGAGGCACGTGGGCGTGCCGGTGTTCACGCGCAAATCGTGTCCGCGAAACGAATCCTTTTGTCGAAGTATACGCCCCGCGTGAATGTGTCCGCCAAACTTATCATTCCATCTCTCTTTCTACGTTTATCTCGTTTTCCGCTATCAAATTGTTCCTTTCGCCGTTTCGATAAATCATTCTGAAAATAATAATAAAAATAAAAATGAAAAAAAAATATATATATCAAAGAAATAAGTTTTGGAATAAAACTAATGCTTGTAAATCTACTTTTTGTATATGTATTAGAAATTACATGCTCGGTAATATCGTCTACCTCTCTCTTTCTTTCTCATTCTTTCTGCCACTAAATTGTCCCTTTTACCGTTTCGATAAATCACTCGTTGAAAATAAAAATGAAAATATAAAAAATAAATGTATGTATATATACATATATATATATATATATATATATATATATATATATATATATATCCAAGAAATAGCTTTTGTATGAAACTCGCTTGTAAATCTACTTTTCTACATATACACATTAGAAATTACACGCTACGTGATATCGATTCAGACTACGCATATATTTACCTATATATAACGAAAGCGTTAGACGGATTCGACGCGTCCAATTGCACCGTTTTACCGTCTAATCATACGCACTCGTGAATTAATGACTCGACACACTCTCGACAAACTTCCTTTTGATTGCTACAAGAGAATGTAACAGATTACATATATGCTTCACGTACCTTCGTACTCTGTATGTATGTATTTAGCACGTGCCTTACGTTTCATCGTAAGTAGTACCTATTCTTTGTGTAAAAAGAGAAAGGAAAAGAGAAAGAGAAAGAGAAAGAGAGAGAAAGAGAGAGAGAGAGAAAGGAAGAAAAAGAGAAAATGTTAAAACTTACTATATAAACGAAGAATATGAAACACAGTAGTTTTTGTCGTTTGTGTGTTAGTTACGATAAGCTTAGGGATGTATACAACAGATATACGATTACTATTTATATATACATATGCATATATATATATATATATATATGCGATTGTGGGTTTGTGGGTTATACCGTGGCCAAGCGAAATTATTCGACTCGTATAACGAAGAGCTAATGAATATTGATGTACCATAGCTATGAGTTTCGCTCGAGGCCGATGCATTAGCATTATTAACACTTCCTAACCATCGAATCGTCGTCCAACCGCGAAAGTTCTTTCTGTGGAAACCAGATGGGGATAAAAAAAAGATATATATGTATACACATTTATATATGTATATATACGCCGGTATATGTATATAATATATATATATTTTTTTATATTTTTTTTTCCTTCATTCACATTTTCTTTTCTTTATTTTGAAGGGTTCCTATTCGGTCTTGATGAGAATTATCGGGAAAACTTGTTCAAAAGATTAATGAAAGAGATACTACGTTCAACGCGCTTCTTCCTTTCTCTATAACGTTTAACGAAGGGTGAAAACTCTAGTGGAAGGAGATTTCGTTACGTGATATACCTATCGATGAGCTCCTAATCAATAGATCCTGAAATGATTTTCTTTTTTTCCTTTCTTTCTTTTCTTTCTTTTTAATACATAGGAACTCTTTCGTTCAACTAAAAAAATTGTAGAGTTCTTAATGGATAAATGACTTTAGAATAGATATTATTGTATTCGTTTTATATTATGAATGATAAGATATAAATTGTGTTTTCGTAAACGGTTCGACCTGTTAAGGTCAGTTAATAGTTAAGGTTTGCCTTGATTCGTTCTCCAAAGTGCCGACATTGACCAAGAAATTTGACAGAAGATAGACAGGACCGTTCCCCTCCTCATTCGTCCTCATCCGAGGCCACTAATCCCATTAAATTGTTTTGCAGTCTGCCAATTGGTCACGTATCGCCTCTGACCTCGTTACAGATCAGATTGCTCGAATAAGAGAGTAAAAGAGAGAAAGAGAGATTGAGAGATAGAGAAAAAGAGAGAGAGATAGATGTACACAAGAGGTTTAACATTATCATCGTGCGGGTCGTCCCTCCCACCCCCTTTACTTCCTCTCCTATCGATAATCGTACAATTCACAAAGATAACCCAATTTTATCTTTTTCTCTCTGTTTGTTTTTTTCTTTTTCTCTCTCTCTCTTTTTTAATCGAGCATTTATAGTCCAAAGTATTTTCTTTTCTCTTTACATTTTCTTTCTAATTTATTTTCCTTTACGCTGTTCGCAATGGAAAACTTTCGTTAATGTTAATTAAGTCAAGCAAACTCGTTTACTTGGTAATCGTATAATGTAATAGCTCGTCATTATATATGTATGTATATGTATGTGTTTGTATATCTATGTACGTACGTACGTACGTTTGTATGTATGCATTACGTTCGAAGTATTCGCTTTTGAAGCACGCATTTCCCGAGAGAACGATAACGCTTCCCGGATGGTAATAGGTCACATTGTTAGCACGTACCTACCACATTACCTTTACTACATTTAATTTTGATAACTAATGCGAACACGCGAAAGCCCACTCGAAGAAGTTTCCCGTAATTCAAGCGATCTCGTTATAATGCACCATCTAGAAACTTTATTATTATTGTTATTATTATTATTATGCTCGAGAGAGAGAAAAAGAGAAAGAGAGAGAGAGAGAGAGAGAGAAAGAGGGTACAGGATGACCGTGAAGAAATATAAATATACTTTTTATTTTCTGCGTACTTTTATCAATCGGTATAAATTCTTATTAGAAATAAATAATCATTATTAGCGTTTGATCGAAATAAGATTCGATATTCGATATCGGACTCTTCGTAAACTTTGCAAACAAAGTTTTCGTCGATCTCGAAACGATATTGACCTAAATAAATCGAAGGAAAGAAAGAACTGTTTGGCGTCGCGAAAAAACGTTCGTGAAAAAGTAATGTCGAGACTCGATATGCCTTTGAGTGGTGTGCCGGTACACGAATTTCGAGGAAATGAAAGTGGGTCGTTTGGCGGATGGTAGAATCGAAAAAAAGTACAGGTCGATAACCAATACCCTGAAGGCTGATCGAAGATCGGAAAAATTCGAAATACGATGATACCTCTAGACCGAGGATACCCAAACTTTTTTGCCTTGCGGTATCGTCGAGAAAAATTCTCAAAGATCGCGATACCCTAAGAAAATCTTTACCTAAGAAGATCGTGATATCCTCTTTTCATCTTTTTCTCTTTTTTTTTTTTTGTTTTTGATTTTTCAAAAGACACATTCCATCTCCTACAAATTTAACGAGCCATTAAATGAAGCAAACATTTAGTTTCGGTTTGTTTGATCGAATGAAACTAAACTAACGAGCGCCTATCGCAAACCAACCAGAAAGATATCAAATTTGATTGCCGCAATAATTCTGTCCGTCAAACTGTCACGTACAAAATCCCTGAATTTGTCGGCGTAATCTCAAAGTTTTCACCGCGGAATATAACATTGATAACCGTTGACTCTAAAGAAAATAAGGAAATAAAAGAAAAACCAAATAGTGACGAACTCGGTGTCTTTAGAATTAATAAATAAGATGGAAATAACTAAGGAATTAGAGTACACGAGATCGTTTTGTAAACACAACGGAAGCATCGTTATTGTTATTAAATAGAGTACGAAGGAGATACAGAGAGCTACCGACGACGGAACAGTGCTTTCTCGTCGGTCGAAGGGTCAACATCGTGCTACTCGAGTTCTCACAGATCGTTAGCGTTCACATTTGTCTTGCCGTTACCGTTCCGTTTTGAATCACGTTCTTCTCGATGAATGCGTATAGAGTAGAAGCACGCAAAAGAGAAGAATTTGATCGTAGGCTTATCTTTGTCGGAACATCATCACCAAGAAGATAGAAAGAGAGAGAAGAAGAAAGAGAGAGAGAGAGAGAGAGAGAAACTTCATCATTTTCTTCTTCTTCTTCCTTTTCTTTTCGTTCGGAGTCGGTGAGATCGACAAATCAGCTATATATCAAAGAACGTTGCTTGGCGAGATAGCAGACACGATCTTTATCTATTCCATCTAAAGTCGATGCTTCGGTACGCACGCGTTAGCATCACCGGTGGTCGTCGAGCACGACGGCGGAAGAAATCGCTCTATTACCTTCTCTCAAGAGCGTGATACCGGCTATATCACTGTAGCTTTAAAGAAAGATAGATAGATATAGAGAAAGAGAGAAAGAGGAGAAGAAGAAGAAGAAGAAGAAGAAGAAGAAGAAGCTGTAGATATCAGAGGCCGTTAGTCAGCACGTAATATCACGTTGTCTATGTATTCCTGTAGATCCCGTAAGAAAGAGAGAGAGAGAGAGAGAGAGAAAAGGTCCTGGAAAAATTCTAACAAACGGCAGGCTACCTCGACGGCGGCACCTTATTATCCGTGACTGCTTCGGCGAGCCGCATAGGACGCTAATTACAAACTTTCATTGCGAGTCACGCTCGCAAACGGGCAAAGCGGATGGAACGGGCCGATAGTCAACGGGCTGCTTCTGCATGGCGTAGTAGTTCATGAAGAAGACGGAGAGTAGATAGGGATAGAGGTCGAACGAGACGACGAAGAAAGGGTAGGTAGGGAAAGGACTGGCGAGGGGTCGGAGAGGTAATTGCGCCTATTAATCAGTCGACTTCGAAGAGAGAAAGAGAGAGAGAGAGAGAGAGAGAGAGAGAGAGAGAGAGAGAGAGAGAGAGGGCTTTAGAGAACAAGCAAGCATCGATTAGACTCGGCGTTCCTTGAATCTGCGTAGGCGAGTGACTTCAAAGTCGATCGATTCAACGATCGATTCAATTCACGCACAAAGCACGAGAGAGATAGAAAGATAGAAAGATAGACAGAGAGAGAGAGAGAGAGACTGATGTTATCCAGCATCACACCTATCGTACGTGCGGTTTAGATCGAACGGATTGCGTATACATTTTAGTCTCGTCTATGTATGTACACACGTTCGTAATTTCACTGGACATTGTCGTACGATAAACCACATGACCGTGTTACACCATGGCCACTTTGTCGCGAAACGTGTTACAAGTACACACCCTCGTTGACTCGTTAACTTTATGACTA
>NC_066586.1:1932500-2010000 GCF_905475345.1 Vespula vulgaris | reverse complement strand
AAAAATCGTTCAAATTGACGTTGCGTTTAATTTATTTTTTCTGAACGAAGAGAAGAATATAAAAAAATAAAAAACCAAATAAATATTAACGATATTCGTTGCTTCTTTTTATTTATTTTTTTTTTCTCCATCAGATTTAAATATATCTTTCGTAGGAAATTCACGTTAGAAATCAAGCGAGGATAAAAAGCAAAATAAAATGTCTAACGACTCGACCAGTTCAGAATATGTTAGACGGCCGAACGAATTGGCATCACTTAGAAAGAGTATCTACACTTTGCGATAATCCAAAGTATGCCTGACAAGCGGTGCTCGATAAAACCATGTAAAACTTACATGCTCTAGCATTATACTTGCGCAATCGTCGTGTATGGAGTGATAATCCATCGTTTATTAACGTTGACATCGGGATTATAAATCCAGTACGACCGCTTTCCTTCTCGTCATTCAATAAATCCTTATGAAAGATCGGAGCTACTCGTAAATCGAATTAACGTTGCGATTAAGGTAACTACGACGACACGGCGTGGCCTTGAACGAATATCTGCATGTTCAGTCACCGTGGTTTATCCTGTAAAACGTATATATAGGGTGTCGTATTTTAAACAATACGATCAAATATCTCCGATTCTTATTGATTTTACAAAACAAATATTTCTAAACAAATAAAAATTGTTAGATCATTTTTTCGCGAGACAAAAAAAAATATTGAGCTAACTATTTCATGGAGAACGTTGTTATCCATATAAGAGAGTCAATGACAAATTTTTCTTCTTCCTTTTCTTTTTTTTTAACAGAAAAATCGATATTTCAAGCTTAATAAAAGTTGTAGCGAATATCAATCGAACGTGTACCCACAGTGTACCTTTTAATCGATATTTCATCGAGTTATGACGCTATGAATATTGACAAACTGTGTAACATCCTTTATACCTAGGTATACATTTATAATATATAACAAATATATAGAACGTTTCAAGTCTGTGAGAATATCGAACGATATTTTTCTTACGATAGTAAAATCTCGTAGTTGGAAGCATGGAGGGTTAATCGTAGATCGATAAAAGTCGAAAGGATGTCGCTAAGATCGATTTAAGATCGCTTTCAAGATCTCTCGGGTATTCACCTCGTCTCGTTCGAAGGTCGAAAGAAAGGTAAACGAAAGGTTACGAGCTCGTCGAGTCTCTCGGCACAGTAGGCACTCGAGCCGGTACTTCGTTTCTCTACCGATCAGCTAGCCAACGAAGCAGCGAGCCACCCACTTTAACCAACCACCCACGTGGATACATAAGCAATGCGCGAACACAGTCTGACTTCTAGTCTTTCTCTTTCTCTTTCACTCTCTCTCTCTCTCTCTCTCTCTCTCTCTTCGTCGTATGTATATTTGCATTCCTTCTTCTCTTTCATGTCGACCATTTCGTAGGTCATTTTTAGCCCTATTCCTTACTCTCATGACTCTGGCACGATTTTACTACGAGTCTGCATCATTCTTGTCTATTTGTAGGGATAGTAGAAAGATTGTATTCACGAGAAAAAAAGAGAAAGAAAAAGAGAGAGACGATTGATATGTGTTTGTTCGATATTAGAAATTTGTCGAGATTTTATACATACATATATATATATATGTGTGCACATTCCCAGAGCCATCTTTTATATTCATATTCTGCAATTTTTTTTTCAACTGCATCCGATAATTCGTTAATAGTAAGAAATCGGATATAACGCAAAGATAATAAGACTAGAATTTTTTTTTTTTATTAAATAGATATAACGAGACACGAGCATATCATATGTTAGAGAAGATCATGGTAAAGAGCATTAGTAATAACAATGTCTTGTAAGCCATATAAGTAGCTTCTCGAAAAAGCTTCTTATTCTTTCTTATGACCAAGTCCCAAACTCAAACGAATATAATTCGTCAGATCGTCATTTTCTCCTTACTGTCGTGCGAATACACGTAACCAAGCGGATGATCCTCGATCACGTGTGTCTACCTTTGACTCTTTCGTTTCATCTCGTTTCATTTCATTTTCATTTCGTTTTCGTCCTTTCGTTTCTTTCATTCTTTCTTTCTTCTTTCGTTCTTTCGTTCACACGTTTACGTTTGTGTCGGCACGAACAGAAGAGAACTCGTTTCTCCTTGTCGTTGTCGTTGTCGTCGTCGTCGTTGTCGTTTTC
This sequence comes from Vespula vulgaris, assembly GCF_905475345.1. Classification (NCBI taxonomy): domain Eukaryota; kingdom Metazoa; phylum Arthropoda; class Insecta; order Hymenoptera; family Vespidae; genus Vespula; species Vespula vulgaris. The sequence goes on along the minus strand of NC_066586.1, from coordinate 2,007,822 downwards.
GTCGTGCAAACGAACGTACATTACCCAGAGAGGTAAAGAATAGAAGAACTGCGTGGGACGTTGACGAGAAAACCTTTTTCCTTCTTTACCTTTTAATATCGTAACAACTATGAAAGATAGTTTAAAGAATTGATTTTAAAAAGCAAACAATGTTCTTTCGTAATAAACCTTTGAAATTAGTCAATATGTTGATTCTAATGTCGAAATTTTTCAATATTACTTATATTTTCATTATTAATAATGTATTTGCTAATTTATTCCTTCGTTCAACCAATTTGTCGAGTATCCATCCGGTTGGATAAATTGTAAATATTACAAGATGTTAATTCAAAAAAAAATCTAATTTATTTTATTTTTTAATTTTCAATATATATGAATGTTTTGATATTACATAAAAAACAATGTCGAAATTTTTAATATTTTTATTATCTTTACAATAATTAATATTAAAAATTCTGAGATATTACGTTTATCAAACCTTTTGAATTTATTCAAATGAAAATTGAAAACATATTTAAATGATATTACGAAAATTTCAATATTAACTCGATATAAACAATATTAATATTCCAAATCAGATATCATTTATTAATTCATTATTAATATAATGCATACGTACATGCATGCATACATATTTATCTGATTAAACAAAAGAATCCATGAAGAAGTATGACGCAGAAATAAGAAAAACATATCGGCCTTCGAACTCTTAGCGCATTATCGGTCGTCTGGCATGCGTAATAGTATTATAGTAGTAGTATAGTCTCGGACGAATCCGCAAGCTTCGATTGGTTACGCAAGAAGCATAACACGAGCGTGTGGCACGTACGGTTGCAACGTGAATACAGTTTATGTTTGTTCCCCACCATTACCATCACTACCACCACTACCATCACCACCACCACCATCATCATCATCATCATCATCATCATCATTATCATCATCATCATCATCATCATCATCATCATCATCATCATCATCATCAAGTTCTCCAACGACGACGACAACGACGACGACGACGACGACCCTATGCGACCCGGCAGATTTCTTATGGGTAAGGAAGAGGACGAAGAAGACGAAGACGAGAAATGATGCGCTCGCTGCTCTCGAAGATGCAACACATCGAAGAGGATCGACTTCGGTGGATGTTCGGGTCGAACGACATAGCAAAATACACGACATCTCTTCGTGAGTTCTTACGAGCGTGTGCCGTGCACGATCTGCCAGCTCTGTATTTGCTTCTCTCTCTCTCTCTCTCTCTCTCTCTCTCTCTCTCTCTCTCTCTCTCTCTCTCTCTCTCTTTACACTCTCTGTGTATTGTGGGAAGAGAGAACAGCGCCAGTCGCGATACGCGCATACGTGTAAGCGCACGTTCGAGACTGCTCGTCGTCGTCGTCGTCGTCGTTCTCATCGTTCTCGTCGTTCTCGTCACCATCATCATCATCATCATCATCGTCATCGTCGTCCTCGTCCATTCGTTGTTCGTTACGTTCGTTCTCTAGTCACATTCCTATTCACGTTAATGGATTAAACATTTTTTTTCTGGGATTAATCTTATCTCGCAATTACGCAGTTCTCAAGTTCGCGCGTTCGACTCTCGAAAGGTGTTTTGTGATAGATTCATCAGTGTGGGACATATTGGATAGATTAATTACTTAACGATATCGAAGAGGAAAAGAGAAATTATTTTTATGTTCGACTTTTGTGCGATATAATCATTTTTTCTCTCTCTGTTTTTTTTTTATATCGTAAAATTTAAAAAATAATCGAAGTTGGCGTGCTTTGGGATCGATGAAAAAAAAAAGGAGAAAACTACCGTAGAAAATATTTGTTTGACAGAACGAAACGATCAGAATGACGAATGGTAGTAAACCTTTTTGATTCTCTATCGTTTTATGTAATACCTAGTGAATAATCTTATATACATATCTACCTATATAATACAATGACAACGAATGATTCTTTCGCGCTTACGAGTTAGCTAGCGAACGTAATTGTCTCCCACGAGGCTTCGTTATTTCACGCGTGCGTCGTCGCGTATTTTCTTATGAGCGCGAATGAATGACGCGAATCCGATGTTCTCAGGGACGGATATCGTTGTAACTCCGTAGTTGATTACAATAACGGCAAACGATTTCATTGCTTTTTCTTCTTTTTTTTTTCTTTTCTTTTTCTTTTCTATTTTTTCCTTCTTTTCCTTTCTTTATTTCTTTCTTTCACATACTTTTTATTCCCTTCAAAAAATTTCACTTCGAACGTATGATAAAAATAAAAAAAAAAAGAAAAGAAATATTTCATATTAGATATATTAATAACAAATAAATTTAACAAATAAAAATTCGATTACGTAAGGAAAGATTTACATAAGAAATTGTCAAAGACATTTTCCGTGATAACTCGCCAACTACGTTCGTCGGTTCGTTGAATTTCCTTTTTTTTTCTTTTTTTATTATTGTCGATGCCATTGAGAAACCGTATGGATTTTCTACGCGCGTATCGATATCGTTGCGACCGAAATATGGCACCGACGTGAAACGCGAGATGCAAAAGAACGGAAGTACCTGTCGAAAGGTAACGGATGAGAGTAGGAGGAGGAAAGAAAGAGAGAGAAAAAGAGAGGGAAAGGAAAGAGTACAGTAACGTCGCGATTTCACGTGGGTGTTACTCGGACAAGTCATATTTTAACAATAGTCTACGAAACGTGCGAAATCTTTTCCTTTTGTTTTTTTATTAATTTTTTTCTTTTCTCTTCTCCTTAGCTTTTCTTTTATTTCCTTTTATTTCCTTTTCTTTTCTTTTCTTTTCTTTTCTTTCGTATTTCATTGAAAGAGAATCGTTTTGTCTTCGAACATATATACATACATACATATATACATACTTATACACATACACACATAAATACACATATACGAGACTCGAGACGTGTGAAGGGAAGATAAGTGTTCGTGAAATTAGGACGAAGCGTCTCGCTCAATTATGATTCGAGGAGGGAGAGAGTGGTCTGTTAAAGCTTGTGATTACTTTCCGAGTTAATTACTCGACGCGAGTTTATCGTCACTGAAATCGACGGATGGAGCAGCGAGAAATCATTCGAAAAGTTTAACGAACGCGTTCGCTGCGACAACGTAATAATCGTTCGTTCGTTCGATTTCGTACGATCGAAACGAATTCGAAATCGTCTTTGATCGATATTTCTTTTCTTTTTTTTCTCTTTTCTTTATCAAACTTATACGCAACATGAATTTGTTCCAACGAGAAAGTTTACAAAGCGAGTTTCTGCGAGTTTCTGCGAGTTTCTGCGAGAAATCGGTCGACTGTTAAATACCGATAATTCGTGATATCGGGAAATTATTATTTTTGTACGATCGCTTGCATATGGCCGTACAACGATTATCGACTACGCCCGATAAAATATTATTACGTTAAAAACATAATATCCAGAGATTTTATTAGACTCGTTTACTCTCTTTTTCACTTCTATTTCTTTTTCTTTATCCTAAACTTTCATTTATCTTTCTCGATTCGAATATCATAGAAAAAAAATCATTCGATGGACATTAACTTCGTGATAAAAATAAAAATATAAAACAAAAAGGAGATAGATCGACGGACTCGAAGGATGATAGAAAAAAGAAACGACAGAGGAAGGACAATGGGAAGGATTTTTGTTGGTGAACGAAGAGAAATATAAAGGAAGAATAAAATTGAACAAGGACGGATGTTGAATAAATAAAACTAAGAAAGAAGGATAGAGTCTAAGATATTCGAAGAATTCTAATCCTCGAGACTACGTTTTCGATCTCTCTCTCTCTATATATATTACTTGCGTTTCTTTTTTCTCTTCTGTATTGAAGAGGAAAAACAGAAAGAAAGAAAAAAGATAAGACAGCAAAAGAGAGAGAAGGAGAAAGACATCGATAAAAGGAGATCGTTCGAAGAATGCCCGAGGGATGAAGGCAAAAGTATCTCGAAAAGAATTGGAGGATCTTTTTAGCGAGGTAGGCGGTAAATAATGTTCCCTTGGTGACATAGATCGTGTAGTATTGATCGATTAAACTGTATAATAACAAAAAAAAAAAAAAAGAAAAAAACATAGATATACGTAAGTATATAAAACACGTACATTAAACATACCAAAGTTTAGTCTAATGTCGACTTCGATAAAGTCAACCTCGATAAAAGAACGAGAAAGAACGCTTGGTAAATTTTATTTTGAAAACAGCAAATTATCTCAAGGACGTTCGCGATTACGTCACGTTAGCCCGATCAAAGCGAATATGCGGGATCCTCTATCTATTGAGAGAGAAAGAGAAAGAGAGAAAGAGAGAAAGAGATAGCGATGTTGTTAAAAAATCAAGTTTTATCTATCGTATAATCCTAACTCGGACTAACTCTAGATAAGTAACTAAGAGCGAACATGGAAATGAGTTGCAGCAGTTGAACGAATATTGTTAAAAAAAAAAAAAAGAAAAAAGAAAGGGTTCGCTTTAAGAATAATAATAATAATAATAACAATAATAATAATAATAATAATAATAATAATAATAATAATAATAATAACAATAATAGTAATAATGATAATGATGATGATGATAATAATAATAATGGAAAAAACAAAAGCAAATTGTATGCTTCGATCGAATAGAAAAAAAAATATTGTGGTTAAATCTTTAGCTCTCTCTTTCTCTCTCCGTTTCTCTCTCTTTCTTTTTCTCTCTTTCTCGAATTTCGTTTTGTATATCGTAACGTTGGACCAACGACGGACGATTCGGTTTCGTTGCCATTAACGATACTATCGTCGAATCGTATTACAACACGATTTTATCGTTTTACTCTCACAAAGTCGAGTGGGAATCGACACAGGCGAGAGTATTCGAGAGGCTTATCCGATTTTTCTTTCTTTCTTTCTTTTTCTTTTTTTTTCTTATTTTTTCTTTCTTTCCTACTGTTTTTTTCCTTTTTTTCTTATATGCGAAACATACAACACGCATACACGTATGTATTCAGGAACGTGTATTCTTTCTTATCAGTACATTTTTGTTTGTTTGTTTGCTTTTTTAATGTTCTTTTCTTTTTCTTTTTTCTTTCTTTCTTCTTTCTTACGAGAAACAATTCTTTGCTTTTAACAATACTTATCCAACTTCGCATAAGTGTTTTATGTTCCTTCCTCTTTTCTTTTTTCCTTCTTTTTTCTTTTTATTACGAGCAAAAATTTAAAAGTACGTCGTTTCAAGAGGATGTGTCCTTCTTTTTCTCTTGTATTTCTTTTTCTTTCTCTTTGTTTTGTTATTGTTGTCCTTTTTTTTCGTAATACATACAAATATACGTGCGCATGTATGCAGTTGTAAAGAAAGTATAAGCTCGACGAATCTACGCATTTCACAGTTTTTCCTATTTACTTCGGATGTTCGAACGAGAGATGAAAGTTTCATGAGAATTTTATGCTCCTTTCCTTCCTCGTTTCGCTTAGATTTTTCTTTTTCTTTTTCTATTTCTTTTTTTTCGAAGGAGAAAGATACGTATCTTCGTGAAAGAAGGGTAAAAGATTTTCTCGACTGGAACAGGAAGTTATAATTCAGTTACACCGATTGTATCTTTATTTTTTCGAATAGTTTATATCGAGTCGTTTGAATTTCGATCGAGGATTTTGTCATGGTACAATTTTTCTTCGATTTTGTTTGAACGCACCTTAAGGCTTCACTTTTACCCTGGCATCTATCCAAAAGAAGAAAAGAAAAGAAGAAAACGTGCATCGTGTGGTCTGTGAATTTTTGGTGCTTCTCGCGGTCGAACCTTCGTCGTTTTTTTTTTTTTTATATTAAAAAGAAAGAAGGGAAAAATAAAAATAAAACGAAAAATAAAACGAAGTAACGAAAAATTCTTTTATATCCGACAACTCGAAATTTCTTAGTTCGAAAAATATGAGGGATAATATTTTATACGGAAGTATCCTAAATACCCAATACGAAATCCGATAACAACGTATCTAAGTTGTTGCAATGATAAATAATCGATTAGTATCATGATCGTATCGATTATTATCGAAAGAAAGGAATACTCGATAATTTGATATTCTCGAATACGTATTCTTATCGATAGTCGAACAATAAAGAAATCAAATCCATTTACGGAACATTGAAAATAAATTCGAATTTCGTGCTGAATCAAGAGCGACTAACTTTAAATATTTATACTCTGTTCGATCGTATAAATAGCTTTTGTAGGCTGGCCCATCGATCCAAGGAGACGCATCGTGCGCGCGAGCGAGCGAACGAGCGAGCGAGCGCACACACAGACGTGATTTACGAATCGCAAGAATTCGAATTGCGGTTTTGCTTCGAAATAAATATCTACTATAGATAGAAATATCTTTTCGAAGAAAAAAAAAATAAAAAAATAAAAGAAGAAATGAAAAGAAAATTTAATAAAAAACATCATTTGTCTTTAATAATTTGTGCATTATTAACGTTCAGTATTAAGAAAAAAAAAAAATATTTGCATCGTCATATTAATAACGAAAGAAAAACTATCAAGATTAATGCAAATATCTTCCGAATATTTATGTAAACATTTGATACAGGAGTAAAAAATTTAACAACGATAAATCGTCTTTGCATCTTTTTAATAAGAGATTCTTTATGCATTACTGAACAAAATCTTCCGCGTTAATAACAAAAAATAAATAAATAAATAAATAAAAGAGAAAATGAGGAAAATAAAAACAATAAAAAAGAAAGGGACGATCTTTAACGTTAACGTTAACACAGGTAGAGAAAAGGAAAGACCAAAAAAAAGAGCACGAAAAATTTTATTTTGTTGTTTATTATTCCGAGTGTCCTCTTAATTAGACTTTCAAGAAGACAAGAACGTCGGGAATGGGCGTTATAGAGAGAGAGGAAGCCAACCTCACCGTTGCGTCGCCATTACTCTTATCCTAATGCTAATTGTTATCGCGGTATGTCGTTGCACAAGCGTAATTACCGCGTCGTTAGAGCAGTTACGTTTTCAGGGGTCGCGGACACGCGCACGCGATATTTTATAAGTTGCCTCGGGGTTTACGGACGGACTATTTCTAAGAGACGTACGTACATACGTCGGTTCAACCTCTCACTTATTCGCATACTAATTCCTTACGAAGGAATAATAATCATTATCAAAGACTCGATCTGTACTATAGAGATAAATAAAATTCGCATTGATACAAATTATTTACGTCGATTTTCGATTATGCAGAAATATATTTTCAATAAAGATAAAACGAACACGAGGAGAGATTATTTTTAGCGATGAATTAAAGAACACGTATGTACGTCCATACATACATACTTACATACATACATACATAGTTATTCGATAGCATTCGAATAAGATTTTTCTAGTCGACGAAGCAGACCGATCACATTCACGATAGGACGATTGTTCAAAGGCAAATATCCGAGACTAATCGAATCGTAGAGCATCGGAGAACCAATGGTAATAACTCTGACTATCGATGACGATTCGTAGATGTAAGATCCAATTCCTCAAGGATGCAAGTGTTACTTCTTCTGCCGGAACAGGCCTCTGGCATAAGATTATGCGTAACAACATGGACTATTTCAACACGGTCACCGAGTGTGCTTCGCGCGTTTTACATGCTGTAATTACGTTGGAGGAATAAGAAGAGAGATAAAGAAAGAAAAAACTGAGGGAAGAAAGAAAGAAATAAGATAAAAGTAGAGCAGTCATATAGATATACTTACATATACATATGTGTGTATATATATACACACATATATATATACATAAAAACACATATGTATATACATATAACTGTCTCGTTCGTACATTCAACAAGAAAATTTTCCGTAATCAGCACCTACCTACTATCTAGCAAATAACGTAATATATTATAATATATGATATAGAAACGTGCTGGCCTAGTACCGATTCAAATATATTACTTTCCAAGTTCGAAGAGATAAAATAGATAGATAAATAAATAAAAAGAATAAAATAAAATAAAATAAAAATTAATCTTTTAAATTTAATAACAGTTTTACAAAAAATCCTTTCTTAACGTTATCAAACATAATTAATGAATCAGAAAAAATCTTTTGTTAAAATTAAATTCATTATCACGTTGAATGTCAACTTCAGGAATCGATCGAAAATAAATCTTATCCATCCTTCTCTCTCTGTTTCTGTTGGGTCACCAGGGTGCGCGTTTCCGGGACACCTCGCAACAAATACACAAACAATGGCAGGCCGATCCAGCGAGAGCATTTCCGACCGTCGGCAGTGTCGCTACCACCGTCGGTGGTGGTTCGCCGTCTCCAGCATCGGGTGACATTTCAACCCCAAACTCAACACCCAGTCCGAGCCCTAGTCCGACCAATGGTCAACAAGTAATGGTAAGTAAAATTAACCTATTTTTTATTTTGGAAAATTAAATCTTTTGACGTCTGTAACCAATTAGACGAACAAATTGTTCATCCTAATTAACGTGTCTGGTTATCGTTATATATATATGTGTGTGTGTGTGTTTGTTTGTCTATAGTAATTAGATACATATTATATATATATATATGTATATAGGGAGAGAGAGAGAGAGATATAGATATAGATATATATACAGAAGATTATAAGAATATATTTTCCTACGTTTGTCTTATCATGAAACAAATTCAAAAGAACAGTTGTTCACTTTTTTATCTTTCTATCTCTTTCTCTCTGTCTGTCTCTCTCTCTCACTCTTTCGTAACTTAATTTGAATTGGACGACCATACTCGACTAATGTAAATTTGCCTACGAAACGAACGAGCTCTTCATAGAAAGTTTTTTTATTCTTACTCGTACGCGTTCTACGAGTTAAGAATAATAATAAAAAATATAGAATCAGAGAGAGCGAGAGCGAGAGAGAGAGAGAAAAAAAGAGACAGAGAAAGACAGACAGACAGACAGAGAGAGAGAGAGAGAGAGAGAGAGAGAGAACGAGAGAGGAGGAGGAAGGGGTGGAGAAAAGAAGTACTGATATTCAAATATCATGTTATTTTACCAAAGTGAGAGTTTCTCTTTTGTAAACGGTAAAATATCTTCTTTCTTTTTCTTCTTTCCTCTCTTTCTTTTTTTTTTTTTTTTTTATCAAGTAGAATGATATTCACGAACGAAGTAACGTGAAACGGCGACTAAAACGGCTAGCCGGAATATTATGAATCGAGGCAGATGGCGCAGATATTATCTCAATCCTCTCGTTGGAAGTGAAAAGAACGAAGTTTCCTTCGCGTTCTTCCCCTCTCTTTCTTTCTCTCTCTCTCCCTTTCTCTCCTTCTTTCTGTCTCTTTTTCTCTCAACGGTCAGAGAGGTCAGAAAAGTGCCGTGTGATAAATCACGGAATGGGATAGGCAAGATTTTCTTTTTGTTGGGTAGTAAGTGAGTTTTATCTCTGCCGCTATCCGCGTACCCGCTCATCCATACGCCCACAAATATCTCTATATTATACGATGTAAAAGAGAGGACTCCCTCTCTCTGTCTTTCTTTCTTGCAGCGTGTATAGGGCTTGGGGTAAATATCAAGAAAAAGAGAGAGAGAGAGAGAGAGAGAGAAAGAAAGAAAGAAAAAGAGAAAGAGAAGGTGAATCTACTGACGTGAGTTCCAGCGGGAATCCAAACGGATCCTGAAATTCTCTGGGGAAGGCAAAATACCGATGAAGCCTGCTGGAGTTTACGTCCATGTAGGTCAGGGTAGATAGAACCTAGAGAGAGTGAGCGAGCGAGAGCGAGAGCCAGACAGAGAGAGAGAGAGAGAGAGAGAGAGAGAGAGAGAGAGAGAGAGAGAGAGTGAGAGAGAGAGAGAGAGAGATGGAGATTGTCGAGGGTGTGCTCTCGCGCATCTTCACCATCGCACATATATACATACGTACATACATACATGGCTTTGCGTTCAATCGAGAAGCAGACAAGCAAGGGACGAAACCTATTGTTTCCCGAAGGCAAAGACTATCGGTATGCAAGTGGTACATCCAATTGAACCGTTCGGAGGGTATCAACCTTCATTGACGATGACGACGACGACGACGACGATGATGATGACGACGAAGACGATGACGACGATGATGATGATGAGGAAGACGACGACGAACCTCGTACTTCTACACGAAGTTGGTGCTGCTGGTACTGCTGGTGCTGCTGGTGGTATTGCTGGTCGCTTTTGTTTTATTATCAACGGTGACGACGAAGACGTCGTTGAGTCTCAATTCTAGGTCAGCTGTCACTAATGAGAACCTATCGAGCTTATAGAAACCAGGATACTCTCTAACTTATATACGAATATCCAGACAAATTGAATTTACCTTTTCTTCCTTCCTTCTCTCTCTCTCTGTCTCTCTTCAACGGACAATATCAAACGTTCGAAAGGAGAGCTTTTAAAGTAGATAATCGTGATTAAATGTCACTTATGTTAGATTTCTTCTCTACTTTTTTTGTCTACTCTCTCTCTCTCTCTCTCTCTCGCTCTATATTTATCTATCTATCTCTCTCTATCTATCTATCTCTTTCTATCTCTTTCTCTTCCTTTTCGTCTTTCGCTCGGTTATACGTAGATATACGTCTCAGTTTTATTGAAACTCTTTCAATAGAAGAAGAAGTAAAAGAGAAAAAAAGGAAATAGAAAAGTTTCTCTGAACTGAACGAACGAACTTCGTAGATCCTAGACCGGAAACTTTCGAATAGAGAATAATTGCTTGTTCAGCATTTTCTTTCTCCTTCTTTGATTAGTTTAATAATAAGATTGACTTCGATGAATTACTAATAGGGAAATGAGGAAAAGTTGTTACGTTATAAGTTAAAATTTTTATTTGTATTTTTGTTACGTTTTGTTTTGTTTTTCTCTTAACAACAAGAGCAATCGCAGATTTCGATGATGACTCAATCTCTATATATATACATAGAATATTTCTATATGTATATACGTCGCATCAACAACAAGGTCGGTCCTATGACATCATCGATTCGTATAATTTTCCCCGAGAAAGAACGCACGATGATCTCGGGCATGTTTCTTTTTTTGGGGTCGCAAACGCCGACCTAATTAAGCAATTATGACTACTCATCGGATATAATAACCTCGTGACTCGGATTAAGTTGACCTTGGTTAGAACGCGAGCTCGTTAAAATATCATATGATACAGATAATGAACATTGTTCCAGGTATTGCGATCGTAAAATTCTTTTTTATTTTATTTTTTTTCTTCCATATATTTTTTTTTATTTTGATTAAATTAAAACAATACATAGTATGAAAAATTTTCGTTTATGGATAGAAAAGAATGAGGAAGGAAAGATGATGCTTTGTTAGATACGAGTCCACGTAGAAGACCTCAGTGAACACAGGTCATCATCTCTCTTTCTCTCTCTCTCTTTCTCTCTCTCTCTCTCTCTCTTTCTCTTCTAATTACGTTACGCATACCACCTGAGTCGTCTTATAACGAACTACTTTGCCAAGAAGTCAGAAACTTAAGTTACCTCTATGCCGGTTGCGTAGGTCTTCTCGAGTGTACGAGAAAAAGAGAAAAAGAGAAAAAGAGAGAGAGAGAGAGAGAGAGAGAGAGAGAGAGAGAGAGAGAGAGCCTCGCCTTACCGGGTCATGATTAATCCTCGGACGTTTTTGCTAGATATAGCTAGGTACCTACTTACTTGTATCTTTCCTTCCATTGCCTACAAGTTAATTAACTCACCAGGAGTTCTTCTTCCATTGAAGTGGAGAGTTAGAATAACAGGATGGATATTATCTATCTTTTCGATAATTAACGTCTCAATCGATAGATTATATCGATCCGTTCGTACCAATCATTCCAATCGTGTCTCTATCGAAATAATCTAAACTATCGAATTAAATGATCCTCTATCGTTTAATGATATTTTTATACATTATTATAATAACAAAGTTCGTTCTCTTCCCCACCCATCTCTTCTCAATAAAATATCAAGGTGGTACAATTACGTAAGTATGTATAGGGATCGAAGCAAGCAGGTCTTTGAAAAATTTTTGCAGCTGGCATTCTCTTCCTGTTGGTCCTGTTCTTGTTGCCATCATTGAACCTGAAAAAATTTGTACGCGTGTCCTACGTCTCTTTTCGTTTGTCGTTCGCCGAAAGAAGAGGGACTGGAAAATAGGGTTTGTTAAAACGTCCAAAAGAGGACTGTGGGGGTAAGAACGTGCTGCTTAATGGTGCAGCTGGCTATACGATTTCTGTCTATCTTGTAAGGAGAGAACGGTTCTCTTTATTTTTTTTTCTTTCGTTTTCGTTTTCTTTTCTTCTTTTTCTTTTTTCTTTTTTTTTTATATAACTATGTACAAACGGGTCACCCTATTTTTCTCACTTCACAATACCGGTACCGAACGAAAGATACGTTTTTATATTACGATAGCTGATTCGAATCTAAAATCGATACTTTTTTAATTTTAAATGACAATGGTTACATGTAGTACGCGATTTGATCTCGATTTATACGGAAATAGAACAAAAAATTAAAAAAAGGAATTTAATAAAAAATAAATAAAAAGTAAAATAAAAGAATAAATGGAAAAGCAGATTAGATTAATCGAATTTTATTCAATATTTTTTCCACTGTCTCTCTCTCTCTCTCTCTCTCTCTCTCTCTCTCTCTCTCTCTCTCTCTCTCTTTATCCATCTCTCTCATGAAAATTTCTATTCAACGAAAAGTTCCGTTAAATCAACGCGAAAGTCTCGTATCAATTTACCAATAAAGTTCTTTGCCGGTTCAACGAACTATTATCGTTTTCCTATCGTCGGCCTCGATAGATCCGATCTAATCTTTCACTCATAGTTTCAAACTTAGTATCGTTTCATGATTTCCAAATAAAAATAATATCACTGTGTCTTTTAATCTATGAGAATGATTCCAATGCAAATGTTTCTTAAACGCATGTCTATATACTTATCTACAGCACAGAAATTGTTATGCAAATCGGCGATTAACTTTCTAAGCTTTCACAAAGTGACCACTATTTGGAAAGTATCCATCTCCGATCGAAACGATCCTTCTTTCCACACTCTTTAGCAACTTTACCGAAAGAGTGAAAAACGAGAACAACTAAAAAAAGAAAAGAAAAGAAAAGAAAAAAAAAAACAGAAAAAAGATAGTTCGTATTTCCAAAACAATTTGCGTGTGCGTGTGTGTTTATTGCGTGGGTGTAAGTGTGTTTTGTGCTTTCACCGAGTTGAAAACAGCAGGATGAAGTCGACGACGCAAGTTTTCGTCGTCTTAACATCTGTTAGCTCGTGCGCGTATCTACATACGCATATAAACTCTAACACAGAACACTGAGATTTTATTTATGGCACGGAAGATAGGGTTGAAGCAAAGTAAGGAAGAGAGGAAGAGAGTAAGGAAGGCTTCCTGTGTTCGATCTTTGACGCGAACGAAAGATAGGAAGATGGTGTAGTGGGGGGTCGAGATAGGATGGGGAGAATCAGGGGAGATGCTGAAGAACATTACGAAGGGACGAAAAATAAAATGAGAGAAGGGAAAGGAAGAGAATAACCAACCGCACAGAATCACTAGGACCAATGTAATCTCCTACTAGTGGATGCCTGTCGTACATCGGACATCGTAATTTCTGATTAGATTTTGAGCACTGATTAAATTTATTGATATATAGAAGTAGGAAAATCTTCTTTCTGACATTACATGTTTCGCGTTTCATCTATTAATACAATTTAGGTATACAACGCTTTAAGTACGTAAGTGATCGCTTATTTAAGTACATTAAATTTGTTTTCTCTTCGATGGATTTAATCTTGAAATTTTGTGCAACAACATTTCAACATGACAGAATAATTTTATTGTTTCTAATTTGATTGAAGTCGATATTATTATTCAAACTGACTATATATGATCTGTGTGTGCATGTGCGTTTATATTAAAATACTATTACATAGGGAGGCGTTTAATGGATACAAATGTTTACGGAAATAAGGGAAACAAGATATGCTTTTGTAATATTAAATTCATATACGAATTTTTCGTCGTATTTCTCGTGTAGGTCGTTTATCAGAATTTGGATTTTCTCGAGCCAACGGAGAATGTTGAATGAGGGTAACAGACCACCACCGTGGTGGTTCATCCTTCCGTAACAAACGATTTGTCATCTCACTATCCTTTCCTCTCCTCTCTCTCTTTCCCTCCCTCTCCCACTTCATGTATGTGTATGTGTGTCTCTTTTTTTTTGTTCCATCCAAAAGAGCAACAACAGTATAGAGGGTCGACCTTCCGAAGCTGCGACTAAGTGCATCGAAATTTATGAACCATCTCACTCCTTCGATTTTCACCTCTGGCGAGATCTCAAACGTCTTTCCGAAGGATTAATGCCTCCTTTCTCAAGCAGGATTTTCTGTTGGACGGAAGTGAAAAATGTAACGTTCCGCCTTCCTTACACCCTTTCACCTTTAGCGAATTTTATATCTATGTGTTTCTTTCTTTTTCTTTTTCTTGTTTCCTTTTTTAACTGACTTCACAATTTTGTTTCGGCGTAACTAAAAAGGAAGGACATTTAAAGTTTCCAATTTTCAAGACGTTTATTCTTTCCTCTCTTTCTCTCTCTCTCTCTCTCTCTCTCTCTCTCTCTCTTTGTTTCTCTGTTTCTCTGTTTCTCTTTCTCTTTTTCGAGGATTCACAAGCTGATTTAATTTGAACGGAGACATTCTTCCTCTCTCTTTTTCTTTCCTTTCTTTTTTCTTTTATCTCCGACAATTTTAGAAATAATACGAGGATATTAAAGAAAACTGATATTATCTAATATCCGAAGAAAAATTGTGTGACCGGTACCGAACGAATTACTCCGAATATGAAAAATTCTCGAAGATTTTAACTGGTCGGATATTCCGATCGGAGAAAAATATTCTATGATCGAGAGATCGATAACAGAGAAGTGAATTCCATCCAATAATCCTTTTACACGTCTGGCTTTTCTCGGCCAGATGAAACTTTAACGTTCCACTTTTCTTTTGCTTTTCTGAATTAATCTCTAGCCGGTGTGAACTCGGCAGAATGAGAAAAAGAGAGAGAGAAAGAGAGAGGAGAGAAGAAAAGGCAAAATAAAGTTGAAGTTTTTAGGAAGGAAGACACGTTTTTCTGTACAATTTTTTCTGTTTCTTTTATCTTTTTTTTATTCTACCCGTTTTACATTTCTGTCAGTCGATTCGAGAATTTATTTTCAGTGAACTTATATCGAAGCGAGATTCGTCGAAGAGAAAAAAAAACAGGTTTTTGGTAAATTAATGAAAGAAAGCGAAAGTGAAAAGAGAGAGAGAGGGAGAGAGAGAGAGAGAGAGAGAGAGAGAGAGAGAGAGAGAGAATGGATCGACGATCTCATCAGAATACGATCTAGAATCAAGGACAACGAAACTAAAGAGAATGAAAAAAGAAGAAGAAGAAGATCGTAAGGGAGAAGACTCAAAGATCGAGACAAATGATCCATCTCTACGAACCGGTTCACTTGATAAACGTGATACAGCGTCTGGAATCAAATTTGTATCGATAATCGCTCGACATGTCTCTTCGAATAATAATCTAAAGCTTTTCAATGCACATATATACATATGCATAAGTATACTTCGATGAAAAAGTGATCACGGCTGAGAAACGGAAAAAGAAATGACGTAAACATCCAGAAAAAGCATCATCGTCAAAATACGATAAAAGAGGAGAACAAAATATATTTTCTTGTAACAATTTTACAAGAAATTCATTTCAATTAATCAATAAATATTTTTATGATCGTAGAATCAAAATTATCTAAAAAGAAACGTCATCGTGAAAATAGGATAAAAGAAGAGAACGAAATATGTTTTCTTGAACCTCGTAACAATTTATATTCGTTTTAATTAATCAATAAATATTTGTATATAATTGTAGAAACAAAATTATCTGTGATTCTTACGATCATAAAAATGAAACGATCTACGATATTAATAATCGATCAAAAATTATTTCTCTATAAAAATTCTACATATCTATACGTTTTAAATCGGCCGATAATTTTTTCCCGCAAGTTATGAGAGAAGAAAAAGGAGAAAAAAAGGAGGAGAAGAGAAACGAAGAAAAAAAGAAAAATAAAGAAAATAAAGAAAAAAGAAATAAGAGAAAATAAGAAATAAGAAGGTATAAATCTCCGGGAAATCTCTCGCAAATTCAGTCAGATATAATTCGATTAATCTCAGATGATCCCGAATTCTTGAGATCTCGATTTGTTCACGAGTCAACGCGTCGGGATTATCCTTCGACGATATCGTCCTGCGTCTTTGCGAGAAGGATTATAATTATTGAAGAGGAAGGAGGAAAAGAAAAAAAAGAAGAAAAAAAAGAAGAAAAAAAAGAAAAAAAGGAAAAAAAATCAAGAAAAAAAAGAAGAAGAAGAAAAAAAAGAAGGAAAGACGAAGAAGGAGTAAGGATGGAATTTGCAAGGAGTCAGAGTCATAGTCAGAGTAGGAGTAGGAGTAGGAGTAGGAGTAGACGTGGGGGGTAGAAAAGAACAGAAGGATAAGAAGAGGAAGAAGAAGAAAAGAGAAGAGAGAGTATGGGGCGCGAAGAGAGAAAAAGAGAGAGAGAGAGAGAGAGAAAGAGAGAGAGAAGGATGAAGCAATGCGCTTGCGCACTCGTTCTTCAGCTTTCGTAGCTGTCGCTTCGCGCTTCTGACGCGTCTGACGCTTTCAACATAGCGTCGGTTACGTTACCCTGGCCAAATCGTAAGACCCACCAAACTCTTATCTCTTATTGATTCATAAATCATCATTATCGATCAAGTGTAATACCTGTGTCTGGTGAAGATTATTATTTCGTTATTTCTTGTTTTTTTTTCTTCATTCTTTTTTTCTCTTTCTCTGCTATCTTTTTTTTGTTTTTCTTACCCTCATAAATTTTCGAAAAGAAAAGAAGAAGAAGAAGAAGAAAAATGTTTGAAGGTGATCGGAAGAAAGACGACCACATTTCTTTTTACGAAGGGATTTAATTAAAGGGAAGACGTTCATATTTATCTACTATGATTACTTTCCAAGGACGAACGAACGAAATTAATAAGTCAACGATAAGGAATTTTATAAGGATTTATTGAGATATATTAAAAAGATGTTGTCAACCGTTGTTCGTTGCCACGGTGATGCTGCGGTCCATCGGAATTATCGACTCGTCACATTGGTAAGTGTCTCTCTTTTTCTTCTTCGTGTTTAAAACTTCGCGGGGATAATATCTAAAAGCGTCTGCGCATTTTACTTGATATCTATATATATATTCATACATTGAGAATAAAAGAGAGGAAAACAGAGAGAAAAACAGAGAGAAGGAGAGAGGGAGAGGAAAAGAAAGAGAAAAGACATTTTTAGATACCGACATAGCAAAGAGATGATGTAAACGAGAAAGAGAAGGCAATGATGTGTAAAATAAAATTCCGGAATCGTGTAATATCCTTCGAATGAAGATTAAAACTATGTCGACACGCGACCGTCGTCTTAGTAACGAAGACGACGACGACGACGACGACGACGATGAACTAAACGTTACCGCAACGAGATTATTTATGGCTGAGTTGATGATGGGGACGATGACGATTTTATCAAGAATCTTCGTCATCGACGACTATGTCATTGATGAATTACAATCGAGTTATGTTATATTCTCATATAATGCGCATCATCGTTCTAACTATGATCAATTTCTTTTTCCTTTTATTCTTTTTTATCTTATAATTCGTCACTTCCTCTTTTTTTTCTTTTCATATTTTTCTATTACCATATATGGTTAGTTGGAGCTATCGATAATCGACTCGCTCGCTTTACTCGTAGAAGTTGAAAGATCATAAACAAAGTTCACTGGTAACGTATCGCTATTTCTGGATTCTCTCTCTCTCTCACACACACACACACACACTCTCTCTCTCTCTCTCTCTCTCTCTCTAAAGTATACTCTTTCTCTTCACGATAACGCATTATATTCGCATTTTATCAAGTCTTTCACGACTTGTCGAGGTATTATGAACATATTTGAAATATTATCCTTTAGAAAATATGTAGGTATATATACATGTGTGTGTGTGTGTGTGTGTATGTGTGTGTATATGCTATTGCTTAAATCTCCAATTCAATGTGTTTTTCATACTATCTTTCCTAACATTTTATTAACGATTAAATAATATAGGATTTTATGTAGCATTTTATATAGCATTTTATATAGCATTTTATATCTCATGAAAGTGAGCACACTTATTTTCATACTTCTTATCATGGAAAAAAAGAAAAAATTCACATCCAATACTTTACGTGCCGAGCTTCGATTACGAGGATTTATCAACGATGCTTCATACATATATATGATGTATTATTAACACACAAGCACACACACATTTATATTTATATTAAGTTTTGAAGTTTTGAATTAAGAAGATTAGAAACGCGAAGAAAGTAACGATCTCCCTTAATCTACGAAATTGCGTAATTCACAAATAGCCTATCGTCGTCTGTGGTCGATATCTATTTGCAACGAGGACACATGAAAGCAAATGATCTTTCGACTATTCTCGTTGGTAACTTTATCCTCGTTCTCATTTCATTCTCATTTCGTTCTTCTATATTAAAGAAAAGAAAAAAAAAGAAGAAATTTCCTTTAATACACATATGCTATACCGACGATTTGTAAGAAGACTTATTATTGACAAAAAAAAAAAGGAAATATAAAGAAAGAAAAACAAGAAATAAAAATGTCGTCCATCTCGTATCGAGTACAAACATTAAACGTTATCTCACATCACGAAACTTTGAAACTTTCGCGATTCCTTCTTTCTTTCGAGCATACTTATTTCTGTCTTTATCCATGGATAAATATCGAACCCGATTCCGCGACCTTCCGACGATTTACGTCATTGGTCTATTCTCGTTCACATTTGTAATTCTTTCTTCGCGGAATTTTAAAACCTCTTATCCAGCAAAAAAATATTCCCCAAATAATTATCACGATACGTAGAAGGTAAACACTCAATTCTTCTTTTTATTTATTTTTTTTTATTTTTCTTTTCTTTTTTTTTTTTCTTTATTTTTTCCATCCGACTTGAAAAAATCCTTGCAAGTATCTAATAGATACGAAAGAAACGTGTAATACGTATGATATTTACGTACCTATCTAATTATGAAAGTCTCTCTCTCTCTCTCTTTCTCTCTCTCTTTTAAAATGACATAAACTTTCAGAAACTCTTTCCTACGATCTGATCGATCGATTTGAATTGTAAATGCAAACTTACTACCTATCGATAATTTCTGTAATTACATCGTAACTATCGATTGTAAGAAGTTCGCGATTGCTACGGATAAGAAAGTCTTACTTACGATCATTCCAAATGTATTTACCAGAAGCGTTCAATTAACCATAACGACGACATTGATCGAGATCAAACTCGATCAAGATAGAGAAGGTACGAGAGTACGGCTCGTTAAATCGTTATTAAAACCATTTTATCCGATCGGTAATTATATCTTAAATTAACATCGCGAATTTATATCTTAAGTTCTACAAAGACGATGAAAGTTTTTAGCTACGTATGTATGTACTTTCAGATAGATAGATTGATGACTAGGATTGAACTAGAAAACAAACAAAAAGAAAAAAAATTTATATATGTACATATATTAAAACATTTATTTATAATAGTGTCTCAAACGAGATGATCGCAGTTGCACAAACTTATTTAGTCGGTACGATAAATTTTCCACTTCTCCTTATCTCTCGTTCCAGACTTGATGATGATGATGATGATTTACAAATTCTTCGTTCTCAACCAGGTATAAATAATAAATCATAAATAAAAATATAATTAATCATGTAAACATACGTATTGTTCTGTAGAAATATATCTCGATGATAACAATAAAGAAAACGAATATATTTCTTGGGGTAGTGGAGGAGAAAGGGGACAGGGGGGAGAGAGATAAAAACGTTCATAAATAACATTTAAACATAAACGAAATTAATTAAAAAAAAAAAAAAAAAAAACAGACGACAGAAGAAATACGTTATTATGAGTAAAACAGCATTAATTTTTTTGTCTTTTTCTTTTTTCTCCCTATTAAGTAATATAAAATAGTACAGTAAAAATAAACGAAATTAATAATAAAAAAAAAAAAACGACAGAAAAAATACATTGTTATGAGACAAACTGTATTAATTTTTTTTTTCTGTTTTTTTTTTCTCCCTATTAAGTAAAGTCTTTGATTATTACAAGAGATTAGAAAAGAGATTTCGTTCCGGTCGGTGAAGCAGTCAGGGCAAACACATTTCATCCGGCTATTTCATGTGTGGCTATTTCACGCGGTAGGTAAGGCGCGACGCGGCATGGCGTGGCATGGCGCGGCACAGCCGCTTCACGGAAACCGCCGGAAGGGAAAGACGAGAATCAGGAAGCAGTTTCGTCTTTGGTCTTTTGCTCGGCAAAGCGTGGACGTTGGGTTGGAGGCGTCGAGTGACTCTTTCACGGAAGTAGGAGCACACTGATATCTTCTCGTGCGAGTCGCTTTAACCGCATCGTAGCCGCACAAAACACGTTAACACCACTGGTACCTTCGCACCGATTCGTCTTTCGTTTTTCATTCGTGCAAATTAATTTTCTCTTAAGCGGAAGAAATCTGATTAAGAGTACGATGACTAAGACTAAGACGACGACGACGATAAAGAAAAAGAAAAAAAAGAAGAAGAAAAAGTATGTAATTGATGCGCGTAATTAGAAATCGATTGTGTTTTCCTTATTGTTAGATGAAAGTAACTTTATTTTCAAGATCCAATCAAATGACAGGGGTAATACAGTCATTAAAATGTATAATAATTATTTACAACCACGTTAGAAATTTTCTGAGTCATATGTAATTTATCTTTCTCTCTTTCTCTGTTTCTCTCTCTCTTTCTCTCTCTCTCTCTCTCTCTCTATATATATATATATATATATATATATATATATATATATATATATGTTCGCTTTCTGCACATTAATCTCGGACATTAATCATTCTTACTATCTAATTTAGAAAGTATCACTGATATCTTCCATTAGGTTGATCGATTCGTAAAACGAATTGGTAGATCAGGTATCTGTAACTTTATGTTACGTATTTTCGAGATTTACTTTTGAGTGAAATAATGGATAATCCATATATTCCTGTAAGGCTTTATATAACTCTCGTTAAGTATCTCTATGTCTCTTCGTTGGTTGCGGACGGTTTCTAGCTTGGAAATATACCACGGACGATTAGAAATCCGGATTAGATTGCGTGAATTAGTGGGCATCTGGCATGTTCGTCTAGCAGACTGTTGTTTCTTCTTCTTCAACGATCGTTCTCTCTCTCTCTCTCTCTCTCTCTCTCTCTCTTTTTCTTTTTCTCTCTCTTTCTGTTTCTCTCATGCAGTGATGCAGGCTGTTATAGGATAGAAGCTGACTCTAAAAGGGATCATGAAAATAACTTGTCAGGGATAACGCATCCCGATATAAAGTCCCTTCCCGACTGACATCCACAAATAATTTTTTTATATTACTTTATTTCATTTTCTTTTATTCCATTTTATTTCCCTCTAGTCGAAACGTTAACGTTAACGTCCATCGAACATAAGTAAAGTGCGGTCATGACCGATGTCCGAGAGACTCCGTGCAAGTGCACCACACCAAAGTGATTTAAGTTTCCGTTCGAACACGTGAAATAACAGGCAACGGGCACGAGCTCTAGAGAGAAGAGGAACAAGAAGAAGAAGAAGAAGGAAGAAGGGTCTTACTCTCGAAGAAATATCGGAATAGGTATAGGTACCGCGACCTAAGCGTTTATGGGTTCGAGTTCAAAGAACGTTACTTTCCAGAGCGGAAATATTTCGATGGTATGATTTACGAGAACGAAAAACGAACGGATGAAGATGATTTAAAACGGTTCCGTCAAGAAAGAAAGAAGGAAAGAAAGAAGGAGAAAGAAAGAGAGAGAGAGAAAGATGCGATCTTTTTCTCGATCTTTTACTAGGAACCTTGCGATACATCGACGTTACTTTCGAGCTATCGTTAACCCGTAACGACAGACAGAGACAGAGACAGAGAGAGAGAGAGAGAGAGAGAGAGAGAGAGAGAGAGGGGACAACGACGACGAGTAATAGTAGCAGAGAGTGCGATAGAGCTCTCTCGACAACGTGACATTGATTTATTCGTCTTTATTCGTTACACAACAAAGGAAAGACAGATGATTTTCTCTCTTTTTCTCTTTCTCTTTCTTTCTCTTTCTCTCTCTCTCTCTCTTTCTCTCTTTCTCTCTCTCTCTCTCTCTCCCTCTTTCTCTTACATACATATACACACGTATACACATATAAGCACATATATACGCGAAATAGATGAAAATAGTCTCTTGTGAAAAGTGAACGATAACGATTCGCCAGACGTCAATCAAGCATAAAGTAACATTTTCTCTTCCATCGCGTGCCTGTCGCGAGCCTTTCATTCACAATTCTTGACATTCGATAGGAAGTATAAATAGATTTCGAAACTAATATCAGGGATAGTCGAAACATGGTCAATACTCGACCAGTATTAAAACAGAGTATTAAATCGCAATCGATCGATCGTTCGATCGATCTATCAACTTTTGTTTTGAAAAGCGTTTTCAATCGATCAATGGATCTAAAACACTTTTAATCGAATCTATTGACTAGATTAGATTTTTTCTTTTTTCTATTTCTTTCTTTCTTTTTTTTTTTCAAGCGTTTCAATCTCCGCCAATTTCTCACTTCGATTTCAATTTATCACGTTTAATGATTATCTGAAAATTTTATCGATAAAACTTTTTCAACTCCGAACTAGTTCAAGTCGGTATCTATTTATCCCAAAAAAAAAAGAAAAAAAAGAATATTCAATCTATTCGGTGAGTACCGATTTAAATGCTTAACAAGCGGAACGATGAATTATTTCGACGTTTCTTTTACGTCGGCCTTGAATCGCTACGAGCATCTCTTATATCGATCCAGAAGGGCCATAGGGTCTCTCTCTCTCTCTCTCTCTCTACCCCTCCATCTCTCTCCCCTTCTCTCTCTCTCTCTCTCTCTCTCTCTCTCTCTCTCTCTCTCTCTCTCTCTCTCTCCCTCTTTCACTCTCGCTCTCGATCTCGTAGTGTGTATAAAGAGAAATGTTTATTTACGCCCGAGTTCGTGCGCTCGACTTGGATCGTCGTTCTCGTCGCGTTACTTCGAGACGCTAATTGACGCTCCGACACGAGAGAGTGAACTTCGTTCGGACGCGTCGCTTACGATTTGCCGCCATTTGTTCTTCGAAGTGAACGTAAACGGGACCTAAAGAGTCGTTGTCAATTACACTATGTAAGAGAAACGAATTCTCGCGATGCCCGGTACGTTTCTTTTTTCCAAATAAGAAAAAAAAATATTTTTCTACCTTTTACCTGTTCCATCGATTTGTATTCGTTTGTAGGTAAATTGTATGGTTAATTTCTGGGAAGAGAAAAATAAAAGTTAAAAAAGAAAACGAAGATGAAAAAAGAACGAAGAGGAAGGAGATTGAATTTGTGAAAAAAAGAATATTGAGCTGTCGTGTTCTATCAGCTTGGACTTGTTTAAATTCAGATAACGTCGTGTAACATATATATGTGTGTATGTGCGTGTGTGTGTGTGTGTGTGTGTACATATACACATAAGTAACACGTTAATATAATTGTATTATTTAAATATGATTTTATTTTATCGCTTTTATTTTCTTTCTTTATATTCCAATATCTTTTATATAGATTAAACATAATTTATACCTCGTATATCACACATTTATATATCACACAATATAATTAACATTACTAATATCTATGATTAATATATATATATATATATATATATATATATATGTGTGTATAAATTAATATATTTATACATACTAATAAAAAGAAAAAAGAATAATAATACCTTATACTTAATAGAATATAATTATCCCGATACAAGAAACATAGTATCTGTAACTATTATTTCATAACAAAGATTGATGTAATATGAAGATATTTATTTAAAAGAGAAAGAAAAAAAGATTAAGAGAGAAAGAGAGAGAGACAGAAAGACAGAAAAAAGAAAAGATCGTGTTGGTCCAATAACAAACATTGGTATCAGAAATGCATGAGATAACGTTTGTCAAGGATGCGAACGATTTTATCCGGTTTCAAGGAGGCGGTCCGTAAATTGTCAAGAAGGTATTCGACGTTAACGCGGACAAGCCGGCTCTTCTGGAACGTGAACGAAATACGTGAATCGAGCTCGTAAACGACTCGTGATCTAACTTCACGTCTATCTGGACAACATTTTCACAAGGTGAAAGGTGAATCCTTGGAAGCTTCGAGAGTCATCTATTCTGTCGTCCTTCTTCCTTATTTTCTTTTTTTTCCTTCCTTTTCGGGTAACACAAAAGAGAAAGAGAGAGAGAGAAAGAGAGAGAGAGAGAGAGAGTGAGAGAGAAAGAGAGAAAGAGAAAGAGAGAAAGAGAGAAATAGAAAATGAAATAGAAAGAGAAAGAAATGAAGAAAATGTAGCGGTTAGCTAACCGAAAAAAGTTAGACTCCTGGCAATCCTCCAAAAAGCGGAATCGAAACCGCCATAGAAAACGAAGGAAATTTTTCTTGGGTACCAAACTGTCTTCCTCTCCTTCTCTCTCTCTCCTTCTCTCTCTCTCTCTTTCTCTATCTGTCTTTCCGTCTGTCCCTCTTTCTCTCTTTTCTCTCTTATCCAATCAAACATCCTATCCGCAGTCTTTTCATAGGAATTCGCCAAAGTATTTTCCACTTATTTTTCCCTTTTTACATTATATTCGTTTCCCTTTGATCTTGGTTCCTCTTTCATCGGTTAAGACTTTCGTCTAATGCGAATTTCTTGGAGTTGCATCGGTGGTAAAATCGAAGGACGAAAATACTACGTCATCGTAAATAAGAAAAACGAGAAATAGAGATAGAAAGAGAAAGAGAGAGACGATCCAAGGGAATTAATTTATCGTGCCGATCGTCGTCGTTGTCGTCGTCGTCGTCGTCGTTCTGGCGATGACGTTTGCAAATGTCTCTGAAGAGGGAGTCGAGTGAGCATGGACGAGAGAACGCCTGGATAGTCGGTAACATGAAAGGATTAAAGCGGCGAGCAACGCATCGAAAGGGTCTAGGGTCAGCGATAAAGGCGAGCTCGAGATAAGCTTACATCCTCCTTTCCTCGGCAGTCTTTACGATCGCTATCGCGATTTACGTCGTATTTATGGCGCGTACTCATCGAAGAAGAGGCTATGAGGAACGAACGAGACCCGAAGTCAAGCTAGGAAGAAGGAAGGAAGAAAGAAAGGAAGGAAATAAGGAAATAAAGATCGATGAAAATTGAAAGAAGAAGCGTATTACCATTATCTTTTTTCTTTTTTTCTTTTTTTTTCTCGTTTCGTCGCGTGCTGTTTCGATATTTATATCGATGAAAAACAAAACGAGTAATCAAGAACGATTACAACTTCCTGTGATATGATACACGCTTATCTACGATATATGTATGTGTTAGAGAAGAAGAAAATGAGATGTGAAAAGTCGATTGTAGGTATAATGAAAGACGAGAACGAAACGATACTCGAAGGAAAGTAGGAAAAATGCAAGGAAAGAAATAAGGATCGATAAAAATTTCGCGAGAAAACGCGAACTACCATTTTTTCTGATGTATTTACTTTGTGTTTTCTTTTTTATTTTTTTTTTTATTTTCTTTTCTCGTTTTGTCGCGAGATATTTCTGTAATTATAATCGATAAAAAACGAAACGAATAATCGACAATGGTTATAACTTCCTGTGATATCATACACGCTTATCTTTAATACATATATTTATGTGTATATATATATGTATGTGTATGTGTGTGTAAGAAAAGAATAAGATGAGATGTAAAAAGTCGATAGTAAATATAATAGAGGAGTAGGACGTCTAAACGTTATTTGCACGTTCTAGCAAAAACCTCGGCTCTTATGTAATTCCCCGGCCATTAAGTCGGCAACGTGTACTCGCTTATACGCGTGCTCTTACTACTACTCGCAACAAACCTTTCCTGTTTACTAACGTCACGGCCTTGACTCGTGTGACCAATGTTACCAAGCTATAAATGTATGTATACTATGTACTATACGTTTTATTCTTCGATCCTCTTAGATCATCGAAAAATGTCGCGAAAAATTTTGTCGTCTCGCGTCGCGTATTCGTAAAATCGAAGAAATATATTATTCTTTACAATTTTGTTTTCCTTTATTCTTTCATTACGATTTATCACTTTCAAAAATCTCACGCTCCTGCTTAAATGTCATAACGAATTTAACAATTTATCGATAATTCTCATTAAAATACTTTTATAATTAATATACATCAATAACAACTATTTTATCAAGTATGATAATGAAATATTTTTGAATATTACGATTGTAATAGATTTTGGTATAGAAAATTTATACGTAGGAAATTTTAGGTAAGTATTTAGTTATATTCGTCGTCTGTTATGAAACGAATAGAAATAAAAGAATTTTAGTATTTGCATCTTGAAAATGTTAAAATATTCTTTAAGATAATGATCACGTGTTTAGTCGTAGTCCATTCCAAAGGTCGCACGTCACGATCGACTCGATCGCATATCTATTCCTCAGCAGCTGTATGCTCCCTTTGATCTCCAACGTGATTCTCGAGCGTAATGTACCTACTTCTATCTATCTATGTCTCTTTCTTTCTCACTCTCTCTTTCTCTCTCTCTCTCTCTCTCTCTCTCTTTTTCTCTTGGGGCATAAGTCAATTAAGTCAGGATTAGTCGATCGAACGCATTCTCTCTACCATCCCGAACAACCTATCTTATACCATTTCTATACTTTGCCTATGCTCGTCACGTCGATCGTAGACATTCCGTATCGTAACTTTCCTTATATGGAACCAGTATTGTAATCCTCTTAAACTTAAGCTCGTATTTACCATCATTACGTATCGATAAGCAGCTACCGTTCTTCATTTTCTTCTTTTTCTTCGTCTTCTTCATTTTTTTGTTATTTTCTTCTGAATCTTTTTTCTTTTTTTACTTATGATAATCATTTTGACAAATTCAAAATCCCCAAAGTCCTCTTTAATTCGTACGCGTTAACGTCGTCGGTGTAATTTTACAACGAAAATTTATGTTCAACCATACCTACGACGTGAAGATTCTACCTAATCGACGTTAATAGGAATGGATCGGGAAAGAGAGAGAGAGAGAGAGAGAGAGAGAGAGAGAGAGAGAGAGAGAGAGAAATAGAGGAGAAACGAGCCGCGTCGATAAAATCAGGATTTTAATGAAGTCAAGCTTACGTAATTCGAAGAAAGATTACATTCATCGTAAATCACGTGTATCTACCTTCGAACGTTTTTCTTTCTTTAAACGTTTCTTCTTCCTCTTTTTTCTGTTTCTTTTTTTTTTTTTTTTCATTTCCATAAAATAAAAAACAAGATTTTATTACCTCAGAGTACTTGAAAACAAATGAAAAGAAAATTAAACGGAAAGAAAAAGAGAAAGAAAAAAAGTAGAAATGACGAAGGTAAATAGAACGTAATAGAACTCTGAAGGATAATTCATTCATTCATAGGAAAAACATTTTTACTTTCTCGCGATTTGCAAGGGCATGAATTGCCTTTTAAAAAGATCCTCGAACTCTTCCAGGGGTGTATTACCATACAAAGAGTACTTTTAAAAAGACAAAGTATCTAAAAAAAGAAGAGAGAGAGAGAGAGAGAGAGAAAAGTAGAGAAAAATTATGATCTCGGTTAAAAGCATTGTAGAACGAAAAAAATACTCACGGTTTGAAAATCTCAAGAGAAAATCTTAAAAGTTTATTTTATATTTCTTATGTAGCGATACATATTTTTTTTGTAACGGTTGCTAAGTAAATACTTATAAATATATATAATGCATGAACTAACTATATAAGAGAGATTTTTCTGTAATAATACTCTTAAATAGATAAAATACGAGTATCTAGAAAAAAGAGAGATAGAGAGAGAGAGACAGAGAGAGAGAGAGAGAGAAAACTCTTTCGAGAAAAACTGCGGTCTCGTTTAAAAGAATTGATGTCGAAGAAAAAAGAAAAAGAAATTGTTATGATTCAAAGAAAAAATTTTTTAAAAGTTTATCTTTCATATAACGATATCTCTTTTTTTGAACGACTGGTAGATAAATACTTATAACTAAGTATATTATATACAAGAATTAACTACACAAAGCTCGGTAATAATACTTTTGTAAAGTCACAAAATATTTAGAGAAACAATGAGATTGGATAGTATATTTTTGGCGAAAAAATATGATCTCGTTTAGAAAAAAAATTATCGTCGAAAGAACAAGAAAAGAAGTAAAAAAAAAAAACAAAGCAAAAATAATCGCGACTTAAAAATCCTATGAAAAAATCGTTAAAACGTCTTTCTTTCTCACGTGGCGATACATCTTTCCTGAAAGGTTGTATAGATAAGCATTTAAGTGAGTATGTAGATTATATACAAGAATTAACTGTACAAGGGGAGAAAACTCGGTAATAATTTACAAGCCGACTCGAAATCTCTCGATATCGTCGCAATAATAATTCTCCGACGACATGGAGTTTACCAATCGGAAATCCAAGAAAGTAAATAGCTAAGACGTCTCGATAGATTTTCTAAGATCTTTCCACATTTTTTCGTAATCCCGAAAACGTTAAATTCGAAATCTTAAATCTTAAATCTTAAATCTTAAATCTTAAATCTTAAATCTTAAATCTTAAATCTTAAATCTTAAATCTTAAATCTTAAATCTTAAATCTGTAATTTGAAAATTATTTATAATCGTTGTGAAAGTAGCGATATATGACTATGTTACACCATGCCAAGGACATCTATGTATCTATTCCTCGCGTCAGTTCTCTTCATCCATTTTGTTAGCGGTTTCTAAACGAAGTTAGAAGGACGAATCACCGTTCTTAGCGGTAAGATATGTATGTACCTATCTATGTATGTACATACATACATACATATATATATATATATATATATATATATATATATATATATATATATACGCCGAAGTGATTTACCTTCTCGTAAAATTCCACTCTGTCCTTGTTATTTTCGCATCCGCGCTTCTACCACTACCATTAACTTTATATCTTCTTCCGTAACGGTTCAAATATTTTTCTTTTCTCTCTTTCTCTCTCTCTCTCTGTCTCTCTCTTCCTCTTTTTCTTTGCCCTAAGTGATATAAATCCAATCGAAAGTTGGAAACGGAGGTAAGGTATTAAAAAAACAAAAAATAATGAAACGCATTTCGTTTTCCGTTCTATAAATCTTATTACAAAGAAAGAATAATGATTCCAACGAGATACTATTTCTCTTACGAACGAGGCCAAGTTTCTATCTCTCCTTTTAATTATTCCGTATACTCGTGTAAATATACATAGAAAACCAGAAAGAGAGAGAGAGAGAGAGGGAGAGAGAGAAAGAAAGAGAAAGAGAGACTTCGTAAAGAAAAAAGAAAAAAGAAATACCAAAAAGAGAAAAAGAAAAAACAGCCAAGAAGAAGATAAAAAAAGAAGAAAAAGAAGAAGGAAGAATAAAACCTTTGTGTTACGATAAACAAAGTTTATCAAACGTGTTATGTAGTTATCAAGTTACTCCTGAATGAATTAATGGCAATGACGGCGCGTCGAGGGTGGGTGAAATGGTGAAAAAGAGAAAAAGAGAGAAAAAAAGAAAGAAAGGAAGAAAATAGTGGCGGGCGTGCTCGAGACATGCGAAACCTTGCCCTAATTACAGGGAAAGGGAGTGGCAGAAAGGAGGAGTGTAGAAAGGAGTCGAAGATATATAGGGTTCCCTTCCTCATACTTCCTTCCTTCCTTCCTTCCTCATCCTTCCGGGTATACATAGCCCGGGATTCCCTTGCTGAGGGATGAAGTGGGGTGAGAGTATGGATAGAGAGTGAGGAGGGAAGGAGAGGGAAATGAACATAGGCCGGAACGTTCTTCACCCTTTCACGTACACGAGCACGTAAAGGCGTACACAGGTGTCCTTACGAGTACGTAGATTTCCTGCAAACTACTCTCTCTCTCTCTCTCTCTCTCTCTCTCTCTCTCTCTCTCTCTCTCTCTCTTTCTCTTTCTCTCTCTCT
Source organism: Vespula vulgaris (assembly GCF_905475345.1). NCBI lineage: Eukaryota > Metazoa > Arthropoda > Insecta > Hymenoptera > Vespidae > Vespula > Vespula vulgaris. Next base: position 1,977,625 of record NC_066586.1, on the reverse strand, counting down.
CTCTCTCTCTCAGCAGAGTTTGAGCATACCAGGCGCAGGACCAAGCCTGCGTGTAACTTCGCACGCTCGACACGGTCTCCATGGTAACCAGAGCGTTGGCTAGCTCTCTCTTTTACTCCGTCCTTGCATCCCTTGCGACAGAGTATTCCCCCCTTTCCCTCTCATCCCCTTTCCCCCCTTCGCCCAGCTGACGCCACCACCACGGGCCTCATACTCCCTCCCTTACTCCTCTCAATCTCCCTTTACAACCCTCCGCGCGCCCCTTTTCGAGCTTTACTCGAGTCGAGCAGAGTGCAGGATTTCATCCCTCTATCCGGCAGCAGCCGCAGCATCGGGGCGGCTCCCGTGCGGCGCAGACGTTCTTTCCGGTTGACCCAGGTCGCGCTACGATCTCAAAGTCTTCGTTTTTATTGAGGAAATATCTGAAAGAAAGGAAAGGAAAGGAAAGACATATCGTTGAATTATATTCTTTGAACGTTTCGATCAAAAAATTGAGCCGAACAATCGAGGTCACTTGTTTGGAAGACGTTATTGTTATTGGTCGTTGAATATCGTTGTTAAGGGAATATCGAGTGTAACGAGTAGAGTAATTCGCTGTTGACCTTGAAATTCGAAAGAGATCCTCCAAGTAACGTAGTTGGTGTAAAACAGAGAAAAAGAGAGAAAGAGAGAGAGAGAGAGAGAGGTTAAAGGACGGTCACGTGATCTCTGGATCCTTCGTTCTTTTTTTTTTTAATAAAAGTGAAATTCCTTCGTCGAGGCACGCGAAAGAAGCTTTATGAAGATTGTTAAAAGTTCAGCTCGTCGGACGCCTGTACAATGTGGACCAGACAGATGCGGCTGACAGTACGTAAAAGTCTTGGAAGGAAGTCGTCGATTTTTCATGTATCCTCTATCGAAGAAAGAAGACGTGAGATAAAGATAGAAGAAGAAGGAGGGGCGATAAAAGGGTTAACAAAGTGGAGGAAGAAAAGGCGGTGGCCGGATTCAATTGTATGGGACAACGTGCGAGAGAAACACGTGCCGTGTACTCTCGTATACATAAACTAGCAGAGATCTATAGATTTCTACATTACCGACGCCGCTCCATTGTAAGATCGTTCGATATATAAACGTAGATCTTCGAACGTGTTTCGTGATACTATTTTCTCTTTCTCTCTCTCTCTCTTTCTCTCTTTCTCTCTCTATTTATCTTTCTCTGATCTTTCTCTTTCTTTCTCTCTATCTTTTTCTTTCTCTTTCTACTAATGGGTTCCTGTCTTTTTGAAACATGTCGTTCCTATGGCTTCTCTCAGGGTTTATAAAAAGGATAAATGAAAAAAAATAGAAGAAAAAATATTTTTCGAAAAAACGAGTCGCACATAAGTGCCACTAAGTTCCCAGTCGTAATAAATAAATCAGATATTATCGAAGATCGATGAAGATGAGCTCCAATAGTGGTAGCTCGCTCTCACGAGCTTGGTTACGTGCAAATTGTTGCCGTTGCGGTGATTCACGACAGGATAAAATGAACAATAATCTTAAGGATGAGACACCATTGAGAGAAGAAACCGAGACGCTTTTGCATCGTATTGCGTTCACCGTTTGGCACACGGCCCTGCATATCGAGAGAGAGGTGTGTCATTTTCTTTTCGTCTATCTACTATCCTTTTCTTCTTCTTCTTCTTCTTCTTCTTCCTTTCTGTTTCCTTCCTTTTTCTTTCTTTCTTTCTTTCTTTCTTTTTTTCTTTCTTTCTTTCTTTCTTTCTTTCTTCCTTTTTTCTTTTTTTCTTTTATTCGACAACACTCCGTTCCAAAGAGAGGTAAAGAACTGGTCCTATGCCAAAAGCCTAAAAAAACCCGTCGTTTCATATATTAATTGCCTCGATTCTTCTTCGATCCTCTTTTTTCGAAAAGTCGAAGGTCGAGATATTCAATATGTTATTCGCAAAATACAAAAAAAAAGATGTGCGATAGGTTGAAAAAGAAAAAAAAAAAAGAAGAAGAAGAACCCGATTTCAATAAAGAAAAGAACGAAGCCGTATTTTAAGTTACTTCGGTAATTACGTTGAAAAGAAAATACTTTGGTATAATTTACAACAGCACCTGTAATTTAGTACCACTCGTTTCGTACTCGGACTTGAATTAAATTCCAAACGACGACATTAAGACCGTGTCTTCTTCAAATTGTACCAAACAATACCGTTCGTTTCTTCGGTTCGTCCTCGTAGTCCATCATCATTCTATTTTTTTATCTTTTAACGCGTCTATTGAGTGATCATATTCAACCTAAAACTAAACGTGGAAACGAAATGAAATCAAAAGAAATATTTGAATACTTGATTGAAATGCCTAAAGAATTTTTCATTTTATTTCTTTTTTTTTTCTTTCTACTGTTCCAGCACAATGGAGGTTACGAATCGCAAACGAAGAACGTTAACACCATCGCGAGAAACAAACAACAACAGCAATTACTTATGCACCAACAGCAACAACAGCAACATCAGTTATTACATCAAGAACAGGTGAGCTTTCTTTTATATATATATATATATATATATATATATATATATATATATATATATATATAGCTAATCTCGTTTCCATTATATAATAATTTCGAATCTAAACGGGCCCGTCTTTATCATTCATTCGTAAAATAGTTTTAGTAGCAGCACGATTATTCCTCGCCTCTATTTATCTTCGAACGAGGCCTTTCGAATCTCCAGACGTACTATTAAACGTACTCGTTGCTAAACTCTTATTACCTTTTAATTTTATCGAAACGACGATACGTATAAATCGAGCATATCGTAAAATATAAGAAGATGAAAATATCAAAACTAGAATAATTATCTTTCGGTTATCTTTATTTAATCATTTCCGAGCAATCATTTTCATAATACGCAATTTTCCTTTTTTTTTTCTCTTCTCTTTTTCTCCCCATAATCAACGTATAATTTTCAACATTATTAATTTGTTTTCTGTATTATTAAAATTTCTTCATACTGTTATCTTCGTCTCATTAGTTTCTTCAAAATGCTTACGTATCGAATAGATCCAAGACAGAAGTATCTTTCTCACGTTGAAAGCTAACTTATAAGAAAGTTTATAGTCTTCGATAAGAATTCGCGATTTGTCCTGTTTCTTAAGTACCTTACTAAATATTCAATATTGAAACAAACTGGTCGAATATGTATGCATATGTTTAAATGCGTATATATGTTTGTATGCATGTATGTATGTATATACGTATACCAAAAGATGTACGTATCCCGATTGTATCAAAAACGTGCCTTCGTTTATTCTTCCTAGAAAACAGGTCGAATCGTTACATTTACATTCAAAAGACCGTGTTCCTTCTATCCTACAAGATTATAGTGCGTTTTCGAGTATTTTAAAAGAGATTCGATATATATTTCCAAACTAAAATTTTCAATTGTAGATCGATAATAAAGACGATGTAATAAAAAAAAAATTATTTTCTTTTCTCTCGTAAACTTTACAAATAAGGAAAAAGAGGAAAAATCCAATACCCGCTAGAATTTACTTATTTTATTTATTAAATTTTTAAAAATCTTTTTTTCTCTCTTGATAAAGAAAAAGAAAAAAAAGAAAGAATTCGATACCATTTTCAAAGACTAGCGCATATCCAAAGCGTAACTAATACCTATGTGAAAATCGTATTTCTCATAGTAGAAAAACAAATCTCTCTATCGTAGAAAAATATAGTATTTGGGTATTATAAAAAAAAATCCTGTCACAAAAAAATACCAAATACATTTTCGTACTAAAATATTTGATTGATGAACCGGAATTCGATTGATTGATTAAAAACTACCTCATTTTTTCTTTTCGAACTTCAAAAAATCAAACGATATTCGTAAGAATTTATTTATTAAACTTTTTGACGCTTCTTCTCTCGTGATAAAGAAATGGAAAAAAATATGAAAATAAAAAATAAAAAATTCATAAATTTTTCAAAGACGAGCAGCACACTCGAAGCGTAACTAATGTGTACTTATATAAAAAACGTATTTCTCATCGTAAGAAAAATTATGCAAAAGAACGGGTTTGTGGTCGTGCTTAAGAACGTACCTACACTAAGATGATTTTATTAAAGCTCTTTTTAATATAAAGCTACCGGATTACGCCGTAGGGCCTTTGCCCGATGTTTTCCGCGAGTTAACGTCGATGTTGAAAGAAAATTATTCGTTGAAACGGCAATAATCTAGCGTATTATACGAACCAAAGCACTATCCGTCGATTTATCAGTGCGATAACAAGCGAGTAGGTTGATATCAAGGGAGAATAATTTATTCAAGAAAAGCCTTCAAGCAAAAGCTTTACTTTAAAACAACGATATGCCGAGTAATTGTAACTAATTACGGGTGTACCGTAGCGGAATTTTGAAATATAAAAAATAAAAAAAAAATAAAGGGTAAAAGAAAAATAAATAAGTAAATAAATAAATAAATAAATAAATAAAAGTATGTTTCAAACAAATTTATTAATTAATTGATTCGATGATTGATTGGTCTATATATATATATATATATATATATATATATATATATATATATATATAAACTGTATACTGCAAAATCACTAGTGAAAAATCATACAGAAGATTTTCAACGTTTGTTCGATAAAATGAAATGGAAGTAGCGTGAGAGAGATAAAGAGAGAGAGAGAAAGAGAGAGAAAAGAAAAAAGAAAAAAAAGAGAAAGTAAAAAAACGTAATACTGTACTACACTTCCAATTAGAAATTAAACGTCTTCAATTACGCGGATTAACGATAATTGACATTAGTCGCGCCGTTTACCGCTCGCACGAACATCATGGACCCGAACAATTGCACCCGATTAATCGCGTGGGCAATGATTATCATTTTTTCACTAGTCATTTTTTTCTTCTTGGAACGCTACACATACACATGCTATAACTTCTATATAACACGTATATACATACGTCTCGAATTATTTCTCTTTATACATTCGATACGTGCGTGCGTACATGTGTAGTTGTAAGTTGAAAAATACAAAATAATTCACGTTAATTGGAAATCATATTTATATAAAGAAGTTTTGTTATTTGGAAAAAAAAAATTATCGATATAACTAAAGAAAAAAGAATTATTTGTTTTACGAAATACAAATTCCAGAAAAAAGTATGTACATAAATATATGTGTGTGTCTATAATTATTTCTCTTTAGACTGTGCATACGTGTATACATGCTACAGAAATCAAATCTATATATTTATAAATGGATGCAACCGATGTTGAAAAGATAAAAAGAATAATTAAAGGAAAAATTAAAAGCTTTTTTTACCCAATATAAATAAAATACTATCTTCGTTAATGATCATCTACCGAAATGGTCATCTTCTTTAAAACTGGCAATAAATATATATTGCATCGTGTACTTCGCCAAGAGCGAGAAATGAAAATTTACGAGCGTAACGGTTGCACTCTCTCACCGCTAGGGCTTCTAACGTTTCACTTGGAGGACAGCGATCGATCTCAATTAATTAAACGATAATTATAGTAATCACGTTATATATATATATATATATATATATATATATATATATATATCGAGAGAGAGAGAGAGAGAGAGACAGAGATACACATATAACGAATATATATATACACACACGAATAACGATTTAATATTGTTTATATCGAGAGGTCCTTCAACAAGAAACTAAGTCAATTCGATAAATTCTCGAAATCGGTTCGAGCTTTTAAATAGTCAATCGAATTCACTCTTGAACCGAGAAGGACAGAGAAAAAGAGAGAGAGAGGACGAACGTGGGTGTCTCTTCCTACTCAAAGCATAACATTCTCGTTTCTATATGCGTTAGTACCATAAAATCACCTCGTACCGGTTCGCTTAATACCATTCTGCACTTTTACTTGAACATGTTTATGTACGTGTAAATATATATATATATATATATATATATATATATATATATATATATATATATACATACATATGTATACGTATATGTGTATGTTGAAATGTAGATCGTATATTCGAACTTACGTCACTTTACACAAGAGATGACCAAGAGAGTAGAAACGTATATTCCCGAATTCTGAAGGAGTCGCATCGTGTCGTAAGAAACTTTTATCGATTCGATCGATATTTTATCCTGTGACTTTAAACGACGTGTATGAAAAATGAGAACATACGTGAATATTTTTACATGAATAAACAACGAATACATTTATTATAATATACGTGTGCGCGATCTACCTTGTAATCATAATAATTAATATTTTAATAATATTTTATCGTAATATTTGATACGATTGTAAAACATAACTTTGAAAAAACAAAAAATTAGGAAAAAGAAAAAGAAAGAAAAAGAGAAATTTAGTTATTATTCGATTTGAATATTATAAAAGTATATTCGAGGTAATACATATAAATACGTAAAATTTTATCTCGAAGGAACATTTACGATCATAAATAGAAGATACGATTGGTCAAAGGAAAGTGTCCCTTGACTCACTCTCTCTTTCTCTCTCTTTTTTTGTCTCTATGTGTCTCCCTTAAATGTATACATGGACAATGTAGGTACACATTATGGCAAGTCTCAAACTACTATCAGCCGTTTTCGTTGACTCCTGCCGAATCTACGAGCGGTTTCACCCACGCAAGTATACTCGACTCGGCTGCAAATTGAAAATTTAACGATTGCCGTGCGTCGTGCCGACAAAAAAGGCGTGTCGGTTGGTCACGATAGGTTCGAAAAGGGTGATATCGTATACACGTGAAAAAGAGTTTAAGAAATGTTACGTGTATGTATGCGTTTATATATATATATATATATATATGTATATATATGCATATATGTATACATGTATGTATATGTAGGAAGGAGAGATTCGGCGGTCTCTAAAAATACGTTTATGGGATCATAACGCGGCAAGTTCCTTCTCCTGGGTCCAGGCCCCTCTTTCAAGGTATATAAGTACACATACGTGTCGTGTTCTTTCGTATACTCATAAATCCCCTACCACTGTTAACTCTCACGTGTAAAATCGCTATTACGTCTTGAGCTCCTACCGCAGATGTCATTCCATGGATTTGAGACCGCTCATGGTGGATATGTCCTTCGTATTTCTCACGGTTGCGGTTGGAGCCAATTCTTCGAAGAAAAAAAAGATGAAAAGAAATAAAAGGGAGAGAAAAAAGAAAAAGAAACGGGAGAGAAAGAAAGAGAAAGCTGGTAACACCATAGGATGTATCTCTTTTTCTGTTTATTTCTCTCTCTCTCTCTCTCTCTCTCTCTCTCTCTCTCTCTCTATCTATCTATCTATCTATCTATCTATCTATCTATCTATCTATCTCTTTTTCTTACTATCTCAAACTTTTCTTATCGATAAGCTTTTTCTCAATCCAAAATGTTTCTATCATTTGTCATAATATCATAAAACCATACACACGTTTCTTCTTTCTTTCTCTTTTTTATCGACATTTGAGAACTTCGCCGACATAATTGCACTATGAAAGACTTTCTTTCATTATTTTCTTCTAACTAATGGATCGAAGATAGTTTAATCCTAATTGATTAAAGACAGTTGCTTTTATAGGACGAGGTAATTATTATAAAATCTATTAATCAATTAAACAGTAATTAATAAATGTTACATTAGTAAAGAAAGTATCTATATAATAATATCATAAATTACTCTTAGAAACTTAGAAGAATTATATTATTCAGAAACGACAATCCCAATTTATAATTTAAATAATACAATTATCAATATACGCATCAATCGACTGACCATCGATTAATACAAATTACAACAAATTAAAATATTTAAATATAATAATAATTGATAATAAATGTTATGGACGCTAGAAAAAAAAAAAAAAAGAAAAAAATAAGAAAAAAGGGAAAAAAGAGGATACAAATAAACAATTATCTACTATACACATTCAGAAAATATCGATAGGAGAAGTTTCTTACTATGCAATTTAAATAGATTAAAAAAAGAAACAAAGATAATCGTGTCGACGCACGTATCACTATGTGTACACATACACGTACACACACATACACACATACATGTATATATTTACATTATACATATCTATCTATTTCTAAGTCACGCTCTATGCTCGTTACGAGAAGTCACGCTACCTGCGCGAATTCGTTACATCATACGCGAATATGTACCAAGCGAGGACGAACTAAACGCATACTAAACTCAAGACGATATATGCACTTACACATATGTACACACGTACATATAGATACACGCAACATAGACGTACACACAAAAAGATATATATATATATACATACATACACATGTCAAAGTTAAAATGTATACGAGCAAACTCGAAGTAGAAAGACGTCTCTATACTATATGACTATAACAACTATGACTACGACTACATCTACTACTACTACTACTACTACTACTACTACTACTACTACTACTACTACTACTAGTACGAATACGACTACGACGACGAGGACGATGAGGCTCGTAATCCGTAGCTGCATAATTCTCGCGCGTACTCCTATCTCGTAGAACCAGGCGAAATACAATACTCGACAGTGCGTCGAGGAACGCGGTCCCATCATCCTCCTATCTCTATTTCTATCTCTCTATCTATCTCTCTTTTTCTCTCTTTATCTCTCCATCTTTCTATCCCTTTTTATCTTTCTTCCATTTTGTTTTTTCCTTCCTCGAAGCCTTTCCTCATTTCTCTCATCTTTACTTCCTCCCTTCGTCTCTTCTATTATTATTCCTTGCAAAAAGGATAGAAAAAAAGAAAGAAAGAAAAAAAAAACAAAAAGAAGAAAAAAGAAAAACAAGACAAACGTAGTAAAGTTCTCTCGTTAGGACTCCAAGACTGGATTATATGTCTACTTATCGTGATATCATAAACTCGACGTCATGCGGCAGTGCTACGTCGTCAGGATCTTTTACGCGCCCAAGTATACAAAGGTGATAACAATATCATAGAAGAAAATGTATCGTTGATATATATGTATAGTGGAAAATGTATTGTTTCGACGAGTGTTTTGTGAGGGACGTGTTTACGAAAGAATTATATGAAACTTATTCCTTCCGATCAAATTGCGTGTTAACGACGTGATACGTAAATATTTCGACATTTCTTTCAAGCCAAAAGAAAAAAGGATTATTCAGATCAATTCATTTCTTTTCTTCTTCTCTTTTTTTCTATCTTTCCTTTTTAATTTAAGAATCAACTACAAAGTTTTCAGAACTTCTACGAAGACAGACATTCTTATAGTGAGAGAAAATAAATTGTTTTTCGTTCGATTCGACGAGTGTTCCTGTAATTCGATGTGAAAATATATATCAAAAAAAAAAAAAAAGGATTTGAGTGATACGTTCGATATAAAAAAAAAAGAAAAAATTTTCTAACAATTTATATAAATTAATTGAAAGATTTAAGAAGAAAATGGAATTTTAAGTGTTCTGTCAATCACTGAAGTTTCCTAACGCGTACCATACGTGTGTTTTTTTTCTTTTCTACATAATTACATATGTGACAAGAATGTTTGAATATAACTCGAACGTAAAAGAGAAATAATGTTGGAAATTTATCGATGAAGATTATAAAAATGACGTGTTACAGGTACAAGGAGTTCAATCGTCGGGGACGCCCGCGAGGACGCCTGGCGTCGGCGCAGATTCGTCTAGCGTCGATGTGGGAAAGGGCGTCGGTGGAAGGGTCACGGAAGTGATGGAATTGTGTTATGTCACGGAAAGGATAATCGCTCTTTGGTATCGAGAAGATGCACAAGGTGTTCTGGAACATGCGACGACTCTTTTAAGAGGCAAACATGCCGATAATTATATGGTAAATGTCTAATGTTTTTATTTCAACATATTGCTTTTTGTATTTTCTTTTTTTCTTCTTTTTCTTATTTCTTTTTGTTTTGTTGTTTTGTTTTTTTTTTGTAAATAAAAATATGTTTCTTTCAAAACAGATCTGCGTAAATGGACGTACGATATTAATGGTGTCGTATTTATATTCGAAGAAAAAAAATATTTTCTCTTTTGTGGGAATAAAAACATTTGTTTTTTTTTTTAAGTTTGAAAAAGGGAGATCTATATCTTGTTGTGATCTATGTCTTGTTGTAAATCGTTCGTATTTAAAAAAGGAAAAGGAAAGAAAAAGAAGAGAATATTTTATTTTTCGCGCGAATAAAAATATAAAATATCTTCTTTATGATTTTTGTTTTTAATCCATGTAAATGAATGATTTATGACGTTAATTGTTAAAAAAGAAAAAACAAATCCGTCGTCGTTTCGTCGTCGAACATCGTATAATTTCTATTTCATTTTGTATCTTTTTTTTTTATTTTTTTACAACAAACTTGCAGATATTCAATCTATCATCGCCAGGACGAGCAGGTGAATCGAATACAAGAGAAGCCGGATGGCCTCAAGGTTTGGCACCAAGTTTGGAAAGATTATGCGCCCTTTGCAAGGAGCTGGACTCCTGGTTAAACGGTGTTCCAAATCGTGTTGTTGTTTTACACGCAAGGTGATTATCTGTCTTTTACTCGTCTTACTTCTTTGAAAGAAAAACAAAACACAAGAAAAAGTAGAAAAAAAATTAAAAGCAAATTTTTCCTCTTACTTTCGTTTTATAAAAAAAAAAAGAAAAAGAAAAAAGCAGAAAAAAATATCTGCTTTTTAACTGAACTAAATATTGAACCAAATCTAATTTTTTTCGTGTCTTTTCCAAAAAAAAAAAAAATAATAAAAAAAATAAAAAACAACAACACCAACGACAACAACAACAAAAATAAAAGGGGTAACAAGGAACGATTGGGCGTGGCGGTCTCGGCTTACATGAATTACAGCAGCATCTGCGGTGGACGCGATCAAGCTTTGGACAGGTTCGCGATGAGAAGGTTCCTCGATGACAAGATCGGATCTCTGCAAGTTCCATCACATCGAAGGTAACGGCTTACATGCAACGATACAGAACGGCTACAACGACGTTATACTACCTGTTGACGTACGACGAGAAAATTCATTTTATCGTCCCTCCTCATCTCGAATAACTCAGATAACGCCATAAACTTTGTCCCATAGCGTAGGCGTGGTTATATCTCGGTTGGATGGATATATTCTGAAAGACTTTCTTAACGTCCTTTTCTAAAGCTTAAACTATATTCCCTATAGTTTCTACGAAACAATCTACTACCTCTAGCTATTTTTCTACTTTCTACATTGTCGCGAAATAGGATCCAAGTAATAAACTCTTATTCCATTCGATACACACTCTTAATCCTATAGTCGCTGATTGAAATTCAAACGTCGTTATAAACGTCGGATCGTAACCATGGAAGTGAAAAATTCTGAAAACGTCGCGTCGCCTCGTCTCTATCTGATCGTTTAAACCTCGTGATGGTCAATGTTGGCATAGAAAATGATCGGTCAAATGGTTATAAAAGAAGAAAAGAAAATAAGAGAGAGAGAGAGAGAGAGAGAGAGAGAGAGAAGGAAAGAAAGAAAAAAAAATTTGGTGATGCGTAATATAATCGGCTGTAAATCGAGAGCGATTTGCATCGAAATGAAATTTACATTGAAAATCAGATATTTACGAAAACGTATACTTCGATTAACGGTAGAGAAAGAGAAAAAAGAAAGAAAGAGATAGCCAAAGAGAGAAAGAGAGAAAAAGAAGATTCGGTTGGGTCCTTGACGATTCATATCCATCGTCCGGTTTCATACGCGTATTAAGCATCATTGACCCTCGGAATAGTAGATCATCATCATCATCGTCATCATCATTTTCATCGTCTCCATGTGTAGAAGCTGTACGTAACAACTTTAATGAGCCGCTATCATAACGCTCTCTCGGACGACGTGTTTAACTTTTCTTCAACATTGTCCTTCCTGTTAAACTTACATATATCTTCAACACCTCTGCATATCGGCCTCTTCCGCTGTAGTTTATGGTCCTACGTTTGTAATATACACGTACCTACGAACGTACGGTTTATGGAAATGCATAGCCTAGAATTCAATTAACAGTTATGGCTACGAAACGAGAAGGAGAGACTGAGAGAGAGAGAGAGAGAGAGAGAGAGAGGGGGGGGATCGTTAATATGTATTAACTAAACGAAGAGAAACGTTAGAAATCAGTGAGAGATATGAATTAATTGAAATAATCTATGTATATCCGTGTAGCTTATAGCAAATGATCTTATATGTGCATACTTATGTACATAAATAAATAAATACATATTTACATATGTACGTGCATATATCTAAAACGTATGATATTATTGAAACTACGTATGCTACGTAAATTATACAAATATATATATATATATATACGTATGTATATACGTATGTATGTATGTATGTATGTATGTATGTATGTATGTACGTTTATATATATGTTCGTTACCACTTCGTATATCTTGAATGTACGTATTTCAATGAACGTATTGTTACAAGCAATCTTGAGTAATTTTCGTAACGCGATTAGCCGCGAGAAGAATAGTATGCTCGGCGCTATTGCATTATTATATGGTACGTAAGTATGTACATGAATCAGAAACCGCAATTACACTTTCATTGTAACATTGTTAACGAGATAATGGAGAAATATCGTCGATCAACGTGTTTACTGAACTAAGTAATAATTCCACGATGGTTTGTTTCTTTTTCTTCTCCCTTATTTTTTTAAAATAATAATAATAATAATAATAATAATAATAATAATAATAATAATAATAATAATAATAATAATAATAATAATAATAATGCCAATAATAAAAAGAGAATGATCTCGTATAGGAACTCTAACATAAACGTTCTATTTCCTTGTGAACTTCCACGTAATCGTTTTCGTTATCATTTTACGTTATCATTCATGGTTGTCATCGTTCTTCTTTCCATCAAGTTCATTGTACTACAAGTATCTATTTATAATATAAGTAACCGAGAGTAACGTCCTGTCTCGTTCATCCTTACCTCACATCCTGCCAAGATCGTTCGATCTTCTTTTCCGATGCCAACGTGATTCCGTGGCATCGAGTTTCACCCTTAATTACACGAGCCGCAAGCATTAGCATGTCGTTAGCGATCCTTGTGCTTTCACGAGCGTGTTATTCTATTATCGAGATCTACGAGAGAGTAGAGTAGAGTAGAGTAGAGTAGAGTAGAGTAGAGTAGAGTAGAGTAGAGTAGAGTAGAGTAGAGTAGAGTAGAGTAGAGTAGAGTAGAGTAGAGTAGATTAGAGTAGAGAACATTTACCTATATCTCCCTCCCCCGTTTTTTTTTTCTCTCTTTCTCTCTTTCTCTCTCTCCCCGTCTTTCTGTCCTTGTTTCGAAAGCAGGAGAACAACAATTTAATTTACTTCCTTATACAGGGTTGGCCAAAAGTTTTTAGACAGGTCAAATGTTCCTACGCTCGTAGTTTTAAAATATGAACAAAAAGAATTAGCCTAAAAAGTCTTGAAAAAGTGTAATTGATTTGTAAAAATTACGTTGGAACTTTCGGCCCACCTTTTATGTACGTGAATGTAATAAATCAAAAAGTAGGTTTATCTCTCTCTCTCTCTCTCTCTCTTTCCCTCTCTCTCTTTCTCTTTTTTTCCATGTTTCGAAAGCAGGAAAATAACAATTTAATTTACTTCCTTATAAAGGGTTGGCCAAATTTTTTTAAATGCATCAAAAGTTCTTAAGCTCGTAATTTTACAATCTGAACAAAAAAAAAAGAAAATTAACTTAAAAAGTCTTGAAAAGGTGTAATTAATTTTCAATAATCATCTTGGAACTTTTAATCCACCCTGTAGATACATGTACATAATACACCAAAAAGGCTTACCTCTCTCTCTCACTCCTTGTTTTGAAAGCAGTAAAATCACGATTTAATTTACTTCCTTATACAGGGTGTATCAAAAAATTCTGAGCTCGTACTTTTACGATTGGAAAAAAAATTTGATTAAAAAGTCTCGAAAAGGTGTGATCTATTAAAACATTTAAGAACTTTTGTTACATCCTCTACATACGTAATAACTAATACTATATATAAATATTAAATAACGTGAAAATGTAGGAACGCTTTATTGAATTTTGATAATAATAATTTGTCATCGTATTGTCAATTACAGATACATAGAGTACTTCAGCGGATTATTGTCTGGGTCATTGAGAATCAGTCAATCTCCTCTTTACTTGACACACCTCACAGTACTCGGAGTGCCACTCTTCGAGCCTACCGGATGTCGAGCGTTCCTCAAAGTCTACGAAGGATTGACGCCCGTTTACACATCGGATTTGTACTCGGTGACGAATGCTCGTGAGTTCACGGTTAATCTCGGTGGTCTTCGCTTGAGAGGAGACATTCTCGTGAAATGTTATCATAGGGTATATTCCAAACAAAGCCGAGAAGTTATGTTCTCGCTACAGGTAAGGAATATATTAAAGCGAATGAAATTCATTGGCAATTACATTCCTTCATGTATTATTTCCTATGATTACTAGACGTATCGCAGCTATAAAAAGTATTATTGCTTATCCAACGACCTTCAATTTTGCCACGTTTGTAAGAAAAAAAAAAAAAAAATAAAAAGAAATATGAAAAAAGAAAACATGAAAAGAAAATACATAAATGTACAATAGAATCATGCGAATCTAATCGTACCGTGCATATATATATATATATATATATATATATATATATATACGCGCACTCACGTGCATGCATATGTAGATATAGATATTATACAACAAATACAAATTGTATTTCTAGTTCCACACATGCGTCATCACAGAAAACGTTGTGTCATTTCCCCGTTCGGAACTTGACGTTGCTTGCGAAGATCCACGATGTCCACCCGATAGTGTTGTGACCCTTTACTTCGCAACCGATGCGAAACGTCAGGATGGCCCAATTCCGGCACCAACACCCGCTGTGCCTCATGCCTCGGCTCATCACGATCCCATCCTCCATTGGGACAGCTACACGAATCTCGAGATAAGCGATGACGGTAAGCAAGCATTTTATCTTTTTCTTTTTCTTTCTTTTTTTTTTTAATGTTTCTTTTTCTCTTATCTTGACTCGACTTCGATTAATACTCAAGACAGTTTGAATATCTTTGATAGATAAATAAAATCAAAAAGTATTATAGTATGCTTACGCTAACTTAAATGGAAAAGATCGATCGTATCAAAAATTGATGATAAATGATAATGATGATGATGATGATGACGACGATGATAATTCTTCTTAATACGAATGACATACAAAACTCAATCGTCGCGAACAAATTTATAATAATTTTCGGCGGCTTAATGGTGTCCAATTAACCTCGATCCAACGAAAAGAAGGGCTGGTCAGAAATAAGACTTGGCGCTACATCGAAAGAGACACGATGAGAAAGAAAAAGAGAGAGAGGAAAAAAAGAAAGAAACAGAGCGAGAGAGACACAGAGAAAGGAAGTAGAGGGAGTGAGTGGAGGAGGGAAGAGGGTTAAAACGAAAGATAAACGAAGAACATCGAAAACGTAGTTAGCACAGTGCATTTAGAACGGCTGACTAACACTGCCGGAAATACGTTTTGCCAAGCAGAAAGAGAGAGAGAGAGAGAAAGAGAGAAAGAGAGATAGAAAGAGAGAAAATACGGACGGCAGGTTCATCGCGACAACACGATAGTCAACTCGAAATAGATCAAAGGTCGAACCAATAAATAGACAAGGTCTCTCTATGGTGTTTCGCCATAATTTCTTCTATATTATTTCGCGTTCTATTTGTAATCATCTGTAATAATATTATGAACCGTCGTTCGGAGGTTACCATTTTAAGAAAAAAGAAAAAAAGAGAAAGAAAGCTAAAAGAGAAAAGAAAAGAAATGAAAAGAAAAAAAAGGAAGAGAAAGAAAAGGAAAAGAAACTAGAAACTCAGTATGCTTGATCTCTCGAGCGATCTCGATTCGCGATCTTGGCTCCGCGTCAATCTTATGTCCGACCTCGAACGTGCTGCGTGTTCGTATTTAACGCGGCTTTTCTCTAACATGAACGCTGCTGGTTCTCCAATCTTTTCGTTGTTTTTATTTTTTATTTATTTATTTATTTTTTTTCGTTTCTACATTTCTAATCAAACTACAAATTGAATTGTCATCTCGTAGTGATGTATGACCATTATTTCGACGATATGAGAAAAATATGTTCTTCTCTCTCTCTCTCTCTCTCTCTCTCTCTCTCTCTACTAAGAGAAAGAGAGAGAGAGGGAGAGATTGCAATCGAAGAGATATACATTAAATAATAATAGGAAGGATTTCCAATAAAAGGAAGATCTATAATTGGTCACGATGTTAAATGGAAATCGTTCGTAACGATAGATAGAAAAAAAAAGAAAGAGAAAGAGGGAGAGAGAGAGAGAGAGTTGAACGAGATAAATGGAAAACATCAAGAACGATAAAGAGGACTCTGTGTGTGGGGTCAAAAGGGGAAGGGGAAAGTGGATAAAAGCAGATAGAAGAAGGGAGAAGCTGCGAATAAGTTCTGATGGAAGTAGGGAGGAAAAGTGATGAGTGTTGAAGGGACGAGTGGGGAAGAGGACGAGGGTGATGGCGAAGGCGGAGGGGGAATTAGGGTGTTACGGGGATAGATGCACGAAGAAGATAGGCTAGGCCGATCGGATAGCATATAACCACGACAACGTCCGATGGTCGGTCCGATCCATCCCCATCTCTCATCCTCCATCTCCTTTCCCCTCTTCCCTATCCACTATCCCCCATTTCCCATCCTCCATCCCCATTCCCCATCCACTCGATAACTCGACCCTTTGACCAACTTTTACGGGGTGTGACCAAGTTGAAATCAATTTCAGCCTTTCAGTGCGCCCGAAGAAAAGAGAGACTTCACTTCTTTATTCGTCCAAAGTCGGCAACAAAATTGATCATCATCGAAATTTCCTTTTCTCCTCTTTCCTACACATTTCATCGTACTTACTTTCAATTACGTTTCAAAGATTGAATTTTTATCATTTTATCTCGAGATCCGATATCCCCGTGCAAAGGATAAATTTGTTAATCCCATCCAACCCTCCATCCACCCACCCTCTCATCTCGTCGATAGAAAGAATAATTATTGTCACGTTTTTCTGTTCTATAGAATTAACGCACTGTCAATAGTTTAACCGATTCAACTTGAATACTTCTGCTAAATCTTTTAAAGTGCTTTAACGATTCGGTAATTTAGTTTTTCGTTCTTTTTTTCTCTTTTCTTTTTCTTTTATACTCGTTTACTTACTCGCACACCAAAAAGCGTTAATCTCGATAAAAATCTAACTGCCCTTTTCTGTATTTTGTATTTTCCGATAGTATGTACCTTTAATGAAGTTACATCTGCTTTAGTCGAATCGATATCCCGCTTAGAATATCGCTGAACAATAAGGGTATTCTTTCCTTTCGTAGAGATTAACCGATCGAAGAATAGGAAACGAAGATATATATGAAAAGAAAAAGAGAAATGGAACGTATGGAAACGTACAAGTCTAAAATTAACATCACGTTTCTCGAATGAAGGGCAAACAGAAGGAAAGTAAAGCCGACGTTTGTGTGACTTCCTTCGTACGAAACGTTTACTATAAAATCTTACGACTCTTTCTTTCATTGATTATTATCTTTTCTTTTCATTGATGATTATTATTATTTCTTATTAGTTTTGTTTCGTTTCGGTTTTCCTTTTTTTTTAATTTAACGATTATCATAATTATATTTCAATCTCTTTAAATTTTAGATTAATAGAATTAATAAAGTGGAGATACACGTAGAAGATAATTAGTAACGTTGTATTTTATATAAAGAAAAAAAATTATCTTTCCCAAACGAATAAATTTTATATAAAAAAATTATATTTTCTTCTATATAGAATATATAGAATATAATTTTATAGAAAAAAAAGATGATATATTACAAGAGAGAAAATAATTTTATGAAAAAAATTGTATATTCTCTGCTATGAAGTATTCAATAATTTTATCGAAAAAGAAAAAAAAAATTTTATCCTTTTATACAGGATATTATACGAAATAATTTTATAGAAAAACAAAAAAATAAATAATACTTTACAAAAGAGAGAAGAGAAAAGTTTATAAATAAAATTACAATCTGTTTTATAAAATGTTTGACAATTTTATAAAAACGAAATTATATTCTCTTTTATAATATAATGGACAATTTTATCAGAAAGAAAAAAAAAGAAAAAAATAAAAAAAGAAAACTTTTACTTGCTTCTTTACATTATATAACATAAAGAAAATTATCAAATAAGTATAATAATAAGGAAAATATAATGTAATATATGTAGTAGAAAGACAGAAGGTGGTTTCCGTGGTGGGGTCCAAGCCAGTTTATTCTTGGCTTCGAGAACGACGAGAAGGAATGGAACAGAGTCGATAGTTTTCGCGCATTTCTACGCCGTCGACGTGACCGAACGAAACTCTAACGCGTGTCGATTCTTGATCTTCGATAAGTTCGATCAAGCGGGATTTCATTGTTTACGTGTATGAACTCTCTCCGTTCTACTGAATGATACAAATTTTGTGTATGAAGAATTGGTGTCTAAGAACGACGGAAGGATTTCTACTTAAATCGGTATAAATTAATACTAATTAATATTTATTTATTACAACTATGTTATTACAAATTACGATTGTTATATACTTTTAGATTTTTGATCTTTGGAAAAACGAGTACGATCTCGTTAAGACTATTTTTTTTTCTTTTTTTTTTTTCCTTTAGATAAAAATCGTTTAATCCAAAATCGGTAAAACCTCATAAAGACGTATATACGCACACATATACACGCGTAGATCGATCTCCCAAAGAAATACAACTCTCCAATCGATTCTTAACGCGGGAAAGTTCGTTCCTGGAAAGCATAGATCAAGTAGTTAGTAATCTTTGGGAAATCTTGTCGTCGTACTTGGAAGTAGCCTCGGATGTGTGGACCATTTCCATTAATTATCGATCTCACAAATCAATTTCACCGATCGGAAAAAGATCAGCGTTTTTATCGTATCCTTTAATCGTCTTTAACAAATTAACAGATTATCAAATTTCATTTCTCATTTTATTTTCAATTCGATCCTTTTTCATCGTATCTCTAATATAAATTTACAATTGTCAAATATCATTCCTTATTTTATTTTCAATCCGATCAAAGAAAAGATCCTCTCTTTCTATCGTACCTCTAATATCCTTTCTACGATTTACAATTTTCTAATATCCCTTTTTGTCTTTTTAATCACACAAGTAATGATTTATCTCGTTTAGTTCTTTAAATCTCTTCGGATATGGATCATTTCTGTTAATCATCCATCTTACCGAATGAATTTTTTCGATCGAAAGAAATATCATTCCTTTCGTCGTAGTCTTTAACAGATTTACTATTTTCAAACATAGCTTTTCGGATTTTCTTTCCAATTCGACAATTAATGATTTCTCTGGGGCTGTTTTCTTTCTCTCTTTTTTTCACACGGGTGCTTCGCAGCCGACCATAAAGGGCGAATCGGTTGCACAACGAGCATCGAAGTGACGAAATAAAAGGACACGGGGAATCATGAAGGGAGTGCTCGGGGTAAACAATGGTGACGTAACTGTAGGAAGACGTACGACCGAGCGACAAGACAATAGCCTCTTGTCTCTCTGTTTTCTGTTGGTCTCTCTCTCTCTCTCTTTTGCTCTCACTCACTCGCTCTTTATAAATTATCGGGCCAACCCTTCCTCCTACTTTCTCGTTTCGTCGCTTCGCCAACGATCGAACAAAAGGATCCAATGGACGCAAACCATGAAAAAGATTTTCGAGCCGACATAGTGACCGCTTTGTCGAGTACGAAACTATTCCAAGTCATGCCGAGAGTAACTCTTTATTCCTTTCTGTGAAATATACTTTTAAAAAAGACATTCTCGTTGAAAACAAAGACATTTACCCTCAAAAAAAAAAAGAAACAGGAGAAAGAAAAAATATTAATCCCTCTCTCTTCTTCTCTCTAGTTGAAATTTTTTTATTTATCAGACGTATACATATGAATAAAACTATTTTTATTATAGATCAATAATTACTATGGCTATTATTTACAAACAATCGTGAGAAACTATTCCTTTCTCTCACGGTCTCTTTTCTCATCCGTTTGGATAATTTAGAAGAGACGAATGACAGTTCGAGTAACATCGACTCGGCCGATCGCTTCTACGTCCTTGTCCCAGATCGTCCATGCTACGTATATACACACGCACATACACATAGCATATATATATATATATATATATATATATATATATATATATATATATATATATATATTGTATAATGTATATATACACGCCTCTTTTCTTAAGGTGGACCGTCCAACTTTTCGTTTCTATCCCCGTTACTGCTCCTTGCCAAGTAGAAATAGACCACTTTGAGACAGACTGAGAAAAGGGGCGCCGCCAGCTTGAAAAATCAAGAAAAGTTCTTCGAACGTTTTTATCGAATTATGCATTTCATATCCTCTCTATAACTTGCTTTATAAGTGAAAAGATAAATGACGAAATCTTTCTTAAATACTATTCATCTTTCAACAATAAATTTCAACTTTGTTCATTATATACAAAATTTTATATATATATATATATATATATATATATATATATAAATATAATGATAATATAATATTAATAAATACGTAATATTTTATTATTATTATTTTATTATTAAAATTTCACAAGTTTGTTTAAAAAATTACATTCATCTCTGACGTATCATTATCGACACATAAATCATCTAATTCGATTCAGATTTCTTTTACCGATTGAAAATAACAATCGTCTTATAAATCATATACGATGCGTAGTAATTGCATAATTCACACACATACATTTTCTCTCTCTCTCTCTTTCTCTCTTTCTCCCTCTTTCCGATTATCATCTTCAAGGATTTCTTTAATAAATCTCACATGCGATATTCTTGAAAACACGAAGCAACGTTATGATTTGCGAAACCAGTAAAAGTTATTATTAGGCTACTGGATAGAAGAGCTAGCAGAGGTTGTTCCCTTCTCATCCTCTCTACCTCTACCCTATTTTCATTCAACGCATCCAACGCACGAGAACTGACCGGTGGATGATGCAAATACGACGTACGTGCGTGCGTCGAGGCCCATGATTAGCGAGCACCACGTGCGGCACGTTCGCAACATCAGTGTGTTAAGAGCATACCCGCGATCAATATTTATTTGTACAATTCTCGAGAAAATTTGTATACCCCTTTTTATTTTTCTATCTTTTTTTTTTCTAAATCGTTCCAAGAGCTAATAGATTTCAATATACATTTGAACATTATGAATGTCCAAGGTCTTTTTTATTTTTAAAAATGTTTAGAAAAAAAGAATACAAGCTCTGTACGAAGTAAATATTGGACCTGAAATCATCATAATTTTCTTTTTTTAACTATTATAAAATGTAATGAAAAATTAAATATTACATATTGATATATTGTAATTTTACGAGCACATAAATTTAAGGATATAAAACTCGCTGACATAATAAATTAGAATGATTATCGGATCTATTTACGATTGAACTGTTCGAATGAACGATTTTTTGTTTTTAAAAGTTTGTAGAAAAAAGAATATAGCAAATGTACTAAAAGTAGATATTAAGATTGAAATAATCATAAAATTCTTTTTTTCTTTTATAAAATTTAATGAAAAACTTTAGCTATTGCATACATATTATACTACGTAGATTGATATATTGTTATTTTACAAGAACATACATTTATCGGTATAAAACTCTTCGACATAATAAATTATAACAATTATCGAGTGATCGTTTGAACTAGAAACGAACACGTTTCTAATTAGTATCCATCTAAGAGTATCTTATAATCGTCTAACGGGTCATCTATTCTGACACCTTCACCTGAAAGACAACACAAGTTAGACTCTTATATATTATGGCAGCACGCGTTCGAAAGCCGAGCAAAACGAATAAGTCAAAAGAGAAATAGAAAGAGAAAGAAAAAGAGAAAGAGAAATAATAATAAGAATAAGAAGAAGAAGAAGCAATATACATCTATACATATATACATGTTCGAACGTTACCATGAGTTCATATTAGTAAACGATGAATTATTAATTACAACCCATTCATTTGCACCACAGTTGGTCACAGTTGGCGAGTACAAGCTACACGTACATAAGGCTTATATTCACTTGTTCAATCGTTTCTCTGTACCAATTTGCGTGAATCTCATTTTAAAGAGACCATATCTTCGCCGTAAGTAACACGGCGTAGTCTTGTAAATCCTCTGTTATTACATAATGAAAATCAATATTCCTTGATAGATAAAATCGTTCGATTTCTATAGTTTCATTCATTTTCATATTTAATAAAGGCATATCGATTTATACGGTAGATTCTTTTATTTTTTTATATATTACATCAAAACGAATACATGATCTTTTTTTTAGAATATTTAAATATATATATTAAGATAACAAATATAGAAAATATTTATTACTTATTAACTAACAATATATGCGTGTGTATATATATATATATATAATATGTAGATAAATGATATGTTCGGTACAAGACATTAGGACTATCAGTTTAGCCTAATTTAGACAGTCCATGTGGAAAGACTGTTTTCTATGATATCACTTGTCTCTCCTTCTCTCTCTCTCTCTCTCTCTCTCTCTTTTTCTATCTCTCTCTGTCTCTCTCTTTCGCGTAAAATACGTAAACTCCGTGATACGGACGCACGCGATCGGTGACGAAGACGAAGACGACGGAGGAAACCTGCTTATGTGGAGTGGAGAGTTGCCGTAGAAGGACCGACGACGGGAGGCCAACGAATGACTGTAGTAGAGAGGGGTCTTTGCGAACGTGAATGCCACCGATACTCGTTATATATGTGTATGTTTGTGTTCGTATGTATCTACACGTAATACATTTATATATTCATCAATATATGTGTGACTACGTTACACGTTTTCAATATATTCGAAAGGACACTCTCGAAAGCAAGTGGAGTCCGTGTTGGAAAGTAAATTCACATACACGCGTTAATATATTATCATCTCTCTCTTTCTTCCTCTCTCTCTCTCTCTCTCTCTCTCTCTCTCTCTCTCTCTCTTTTATTTTTCTTTCACATTTATATACTTCGAATAGAAGAATAAAAGTAATTTCTTTATTACTATTACCAAGGACCATCGTGTATTATTATCACTTTTATACAGAAATATATTTATTTAGCTAAAAGTTCGTTTCTTCTATCTCGTCGACGTTAGCTATCCAGATAGCTAGCTAGCTAGCAAGAAAGTAAGCAAGCAAGCAAGTAAAGTTTCTTGCGTAGGACGAGGCGATGATGATGACGAGATACAGCGGTATACTCGCGGAGTCAATGTATGTATGTATGTAGTAGTAGTGAGAACACCATCGCGGAGCATTTGCAACGAACAGTGCTGTTTCTGTGCTCCCGGTGAACGGTACGTGTCTTGTTTTCTCGCCTAACTTCTTCGTCATCGTAGTTGTCGTCGTCGTAGTCGTCGTCGTCGTCGTCGTCGTCGTCGTCGTCATCGTCATGACGTCGTTGATGTTATTCGCGAATACGGATCTTTGACGTCTTCGATCTTATCGATAGATTTATCTTATCCGTACATCGATCTTTAAAAGAAATAGAAATGATCTATAGTGATGTATTAAAATCGAACTAGGATATCACGAATCTTTTCTTCGTCGTTGAAAAAAAAATATATATATATACTATATATACAAAGTTAAAGGTAATCATTTATTTAACAATCGTTTACAAAAATTTCTTGAATTTTTCTCAATATCATTTATCATTCATTTCGTTTCCTTATTTGGTAGCACGTAACTTATTCTCCAATTTCTTTATCAAAGATCTCACGAGGATTCTCTATGATCTTTTTCCTGGCAGATTAAACAAGTAAGGAATATTACGTTTATTTACATTTTTCCTTATTTTTCCTTATTATTAAATGAAACAATAAGGACAATTAAATTAATTCCCGTTGCACGTTTCTATCGATTGAATGTCGTTGGATTTTAATAAAAGTAATTTATTTATTATTCTCTCTCTCTCTCTCTCTTTTACTCTGTCTCATTCTCTATATCTCTACGACACTGATGCTACGTGACCGTTCGTAAAAGCGGATCGAGTTTATCGATAATGTTTCAAGGAAGTTGATACTAATCAGAATTTCGCATATAATCAGTCCTCTCGCGATACCATTCGCGTTATTCCGCTTATCTAATACGTGAGCGAACGACTTACGTCAACGTTTTTCCAAACGAATAAATCTTTCAATTCGACTAGCCGTGAAACGATATTACTAAGTTTATATTATATCGCTCATGAATAGCGTATAATCGGATACTCTTCGCTATGTATCACCTCATCTATGATATCTTCGATGATAGAGAGAGAAATGAAATTTTTTTAAGGGAGAAAGAGAGAGAGAGAGAAAGAGATAGAAGAAAAACGTGGTAAATCGTTACCTTTTTTTCTTTCCTTTCTTTTTTTCCTTCAAAAAAGAAAAAAGAAAAAATGATACCTACAGATCTCGAAGGTCGAGCAATCGTAAGAAGTGTACATCGAGTTAACCATCGATAAACTGGTTCTGTTCTTCGTTCCCTCCTCTTCTCTCTCTCTCTCTCTCTCTCTCTCTCTCTTTCTCTCTCTCTCTATCTCTCGGTCCTTTGGAGTCCTCGAGTCTTGAATAAAAGAAAAAAAATTAGCGAGTGTCCCTCTTTCTCCCTATCTTTTTCTGCCTGTCTTTTTCTCCCTAAGAGGAGGATGAAGAAGAGAGAGAAAGAAAGAAAGAAAGAAAGACAGAAAGAAACAGAGAAGGAGATAGAGAAAAAAAGAGATAGAGAGAGAGAGAAAGAGAAAAAGAAAAATACCACGCCCTAGTCTCGCTGTCGGCATTTTGTCATTGCCGGGTAGGACGGTATATTCTGTCTGGATCGGTGCCCACTTCCCATCGGCGTCTCATGAATCTCTATAAGGTCGACAAACGAGTAATTCGTTCGCTTTTCTCTTTCTCTCTCTCTCTCTCTCTCTCTCTCTCTCTCTCTCTCTCTGTCTCTCTCCCTTTCTCTCTATCTCCCTCGCTTTTTCTTTCGTTTGTACGTTCAATAAGCACCTCTCGCCCACTATCCTCTTCTTCTTTATCTTTTTCCTCTTCTTCTTCTCCAAAAAATAAGAAGAAGATAATAACGGGCCGCCTTTCGTCGATGAATAGAAACCCTTCGCCGCCCTAAGCATGGAAAACTTTACTACCGAGCATGTAGGCGTGATCGTACCGTCGGAAAGGACGAGGGTACGTTCAAAGAGCAAGAATAGAGAGAGAGAGAGAAAGAGAGAACATGCGTGTATGTATTAAGAGAGAAAGAAAGAGAGAGAGAAAGAGAAAGAGAAACGAACCGACTTCAAAGCGATGACGTCTCCACACCGGAATCTAATTACCATATTTACTTCGACGCGTAACACGGGTAACATAGGCACCACGCGTTCGTTTTATTCTATGCTCATGCTACATACATACGTCTATTCTATTCCTACCTTCTAACTTCGTATATAACGTAAACCAAGCTTACGATATATCGCGTGCACGCACGAGAATCGGTGAATAGGTATTAGATATGATCAAATAGAAAACGGTACCCGCGTAGTGCGAAATTGAAACAGTTGGTAAGATCCGAAGAATCGTCACGCTATGTATGTTAAAAGCCATCTCTACGGTCACGCGAATCGTTTGTCTGAGATTTCTAGTTTCTTCCTTGTAAAGCTCCCTTCCTTCTTCTTCATCTTCATCTTTATCTTCATCTTTTTCTTCTTCTTCTTCTTCTTCATCTTCTTATTCGTTTTCTTCTTCTTCATCTTCTTATTCGTTTTCTTCTTTTTCTTCTTCTTCTTCTTCTTCTTCTTCTTCTTTCTTCTCCTGTGTTCCATAGAAGAAGAGAACAAACTGAATTTGTAAGAACACGTTTTCGAGATCGAAGTCTAATAAATATCTACACGAGTATACTCGTTACATGGATAAGGTGATAGCAACGAGAGAAGAAACTTCGTTTATCTACCGTATTGCGAATTAGAGAATGTTAAGAAAATGTTTTTGCCTTGGCAACGTAACTCGAGCAAGCTCGTAAAGATATCGTTTATTACGTTGTTTCCCTTCTATTAACCTTATTTCATGCTTACGTTGTTGGACAGAGACATAGAACAACTAGCACGTGTTTTCTAATTTTCTTAAGATTGGAATAAAAATAATGTAGTATAGAAAACGAACGATTAAAACCTCGTTCGTTTT
Source organism: Vespula vulgaris (assembly GCF_905475345.1). NCBI lineage: Eukaryota > Metazoa > Arthropoda > Insecta > Hymenoptera > Vespidae > Vespula > Vespula vulgaris. The sequence continues at coordinate 1,951,281 of NC_066586.1, read as the reverse complement.
TATTTTTGAATACATTTTTTATTCGCATTAGAAATACTTTCTCCATTTTGGCTCGTGATAAATCATTATGATTTTCATTCTTATATTCGAACGGTTATACATTATCCCTGAGATATAACACCTACCTAAGAACGATAATTCATTCGTTTCATTTTCAAAATCTAACGATGTTTTAGTACGATCGGAAATCGTAGATTTTCCTTAAAAAAGTTCAGTCACGTGAACGTATGATTTCCAGTAATAAATCATCGTGAATTCTTATACGACCTGATATTAGCCTTTCTCGTATATTAGCCACGTATATACGTATGTACGATCTGCAGTTATGGCGTTATAATAGCAGCTGCAACTTGCACGTGTTAAGTACTTACTAACGTACTATACTTCGAAGATCTCTCATGCTATATATGCAACATAGTAGATATTTATCTATCTATACGTCTATCTGTTATCTTCTTGAGAATTATAGCTCTGAAATTCCATCCGATCATTAAAATCACATTGGATTTCATCGAATTTTATATTCGACGTTCAAATTTCGAATTCGTCAAATTTATACAAAAGAAAAAAAATGAAAAGAAAACAGAAGCCATCGTAATATCCCATAACTACTCTTTCATATTATGATTCATCCTCCCTTTATATGTTCAACCGTTTCTTCAAAGTAATATTTGCCCGGAAGCAAAATTCGACGAGTGTAGTGGCAACGTACGCATATTCCCAATTATTATCTTACCTATATCTTATAGTATACTTCGGGCAAAGGCACGTAATACCTCGAGGCAACTATCCGTTCTTCGAACGGTGCCGATGAGAATTCGTCTCATTATTTCGTCGAAAAATCCTTTCTCAAGGCTCCCTCGGGCAAGATCTTTCGTTCTTCGAAAAAAATGTCTGGGTGGTCTTCGAGAGAGAAATAGAGAGAGAGAGAGAGAGAGAGAGAGAGAGAGAGAGATAAACACTGGTATTCGCAATCGTTTGCCTCTCGTAACTATGAAATTATACTAAACATTTTAACGAGCCCTCCAACCACCTACGAACTATTTTTACAATTAATCGTTCAGTCACCAACGTCGTAGTTTTAACTAGCACACGCTCATTTATATACGATAAACTTTTCTATTATTATATACGGGCGTTTCCTTCTCATAAATCTCTTCGATAATGCATCGTCTAATATAACTTCGAGAAACAGTGTTCAAGAAGAATCCAATAACTTTGAAAGAGGAAGACAGCGAGTTTAAAGAACGACGCTATGCTTATGAATAAACGAGAACTCCAACGTGAATTTCCAAACGATTTACGATCTCTTTTGCTCTCTTACTTTCTCTCTCTCTCTCTCTCTCTCTCTTTTGATAACTACCTCGACACTCGATAACTTCGACACCCGTTGTATTCGATATTCGAGGAACTTCAATTTCTTCACACCCCTGTTTCACCCCTTTCTCTCTCTCTCTCTCTCTCTCTCTCTCTCTCTTTCTCTTTATATCAATCCTGAACACAAATGCCAACGATCCGAATTGATCTAGATCAACGATTCGTCTCGTCTCAGCTGTTGCAGCTTAAATGAGAGTTCTCATCTACTCACGTCTAACGTGGATTAGCCATCGTTCTTCAAGAGAAGAAAGCCTGCCAAGTAAATATAATAACCCTGAAGTCGCTCGAATAAAAATGATTTATGTATGTGATAACTCGAACCTGAAAGAGATTTATGAATATACCGGGTGTCCTTCGTCTACGTGATACTATATACTGCGAGTGCAAAAAAAAAAAAGAAAAGAAAAGAAAAAAGAAAAAAAGATCGTTTATAATTCAACGTTGTCTCGTACTCGCGATAATATCGTTAAGAAGCGTGAGATTGATACGTTAAAAATTCTCTGCTTGACACGTGGAGGGTAGGCTGGAGGTAGGAGGGGTGGGAGGGGTCACCTTAAAAGGAGGAAAAATTCGAGCGCGACGATTAATTGAAATTGTGAGAGGAGAAAAGGCTCGAGCAGCGCAACGAAGTCGATTGAATTTGTTATTCAAATTCGCTCGTAATATGTAAATGAATATTTGTGACCAAGTATGTACAGCAAGAGGAACTTCTTATCTCGTATGTATTCACTCGACGTTCTAAGGTAGAAACGAAATTTCTTTTTTCTTCTTCTTCTTCATTTTTCTTTTTTCTTTCTTTTTTACTTTCTTTCTTTCTTTCTCTCTCTTTTCTTTTTTTTTCTTTTCTTCCTTCTCGCGCATCGAATAATAATAGATCGTATATCCATCCTGATTTATTTTCGAATTTTTTGCTGTGTGCAAACTTATTTCAAGAAAAGAAAAAAGGAGAAAGAAAAAATTCAATAAAGTATTTGAAATGGAAAAAAAATAGAGAAAAAGAGAGAAAGAGAGAGAAAATCGTAAGTAGAGAGAATCGTAAGCTCAAATTGTAAACTCGTAAACCGATACAATACGTCGAACGAAATAAAAAAAAAGAAGAAGAAATCTCGACTCCACGTATACGTTCTAAAAGATCCTTACGTAAAGAATTTCACGAGAAAATGTATGAGTCTGAATTTCAGTAAGAGAACTCAGACTCTGAATTTCTTTCTACGTTCTATGTTAGCTAATGGTAGTGTACGAATGGTCTACGAACGTCCAACGCAGCTATAGTCGCATTTTAAAACCATTTTACCAAAGTTGACGGGAACTACTTCCTAGCACTTTGCTCTCTAACGTAGTCATTCTGATAATATATATATTTCTCTCTCTCTCTCTCTCTCTCTCTCTCTCTCTCTCTCTCTCTGTCTTTATTTCTTTCTTTCTTACTTTTGCTCCTTTTCTTGGATGCCGTTTTGGATATTGCATCCGCGGATCTAACAAGCCGGTTCTCTTTCAACGTGAAAGAAATACGAGCCGAAGTCGAGGTGCCACTCTAATTACATACCACGTTGAAAATATGAAAATTAAAACGCGATCCAACGATGATACCAGTCTCTCGAATAAAACGTAGGTAGGTAGATAGTTAAGTAGGTAGGTAGGTGGTAGGTAGATAGGTAGATAGGTACATAGGGCACGTACACAACGTAAACGTAAGATATTTTTTTCTTTTCTTTTCTTTCTTTTCTCTTTTCTTCTTTCTTTTTTCTTCCTCGTCGTCATGACGAAAAAAAACTTGCGGTTTCTTGGGGAGATAATTCGAGAACGCGTGTTACATCTTTTTAACGCAACGATCGCGAGATACACGCGTTAATCCTTTCTGACATTCGTCAGTGAAAACGACCGTAATTATCTTAATATCTTGTAAAAAAAAAGAACTCTCGACTCGAATTGCTCGATCGAATAATTTTTATTTTCCATTTATTTCTTCTTTTTCTTCCATTTTTCTTTTTTTCTCTCCTTTATGCGAGATAACATAATTCCTTTGCTTAACGACGATTAATAAAAGACGAATGAATAAATCGTGTAAAAAAATGCCTGTATTATATAAATAAACCCGAGAACTCGAGAACGGCTTCGATTACTCGATCTCGAGTAATTATTTTCTTTTTTTTTCTTTTTCCTTTTTTCTTCCTCTTTTACAAGCTACAACATAATTTCTTTGCGATAACGTCGATTAATGGCAAGCGTATGAAAAGAAAAAATCGTTCAAAAATAACTATAACTTAGCTGAAACAAGATAAACTTAGGATCGAGTAAACATCTACGTAAAACTTGAACAAAGAATAAAGAAAAGCAGGAATAAAGAAAGTAACTGTTTGAGAAAAAGATACGATGTGTGATTGGTCGCTTCTTCTTCGATAGAAATCTCAGGGAATCAAACTAGAATCTAATGTATCGAGTACAATGTGATATATACGATAGTTTAGAGAGAACAAATAGAAATGGCATGGAAAACCGAGATCACGCGAACTACGAAGAGAGAGAGAGAGAGAGAGAGAGAGAGAGAGAGAGACAGATAGAAAGAAAGAGAGAAAAAGAGAGAGAGAAAGAGAGAGAAGAATTGACTATTATAGTTAGAAAGGAGTCTCATCGTTGACTAGAATCGTTTGTTTCTTCGCGAAGAAGATTCATGATCGCATACTCCGCGAATCCTTTTGAAGTGAATTCCTTTCGCGAATTATCGTCATTTCTTTCTTCTTTTTTCTTCCTTTTACTTTTTTTTTCTTTCTTTCTCCTCCTCTTCTTCTTCTTCTTCTTCTTCTGCTTCTTTTTCTTCTTCATCTTCTTCTTTTTCTTCTTTTCCCTTCTCTCTTTAAAGCGTGCCGCGAGAGAAAACAACCTACCGCAAGAATTACGTCACAGGAATGCGCCTGAATTACTTCATCGTGACATAACGCAGATTAACTCTTAAATTGGTACAACGATTGGATAAAAGAAGAAGCAGCTGGAGCAAATGATTCTCTTTCTCTTCTTTCTCTCTCTCTCTCTCTCTCTCTCTCTCTCTCTTTCTCTTTCTTTTTCTCTCTTTCTCTCTTTTTCATTCTCTCTCGTTCTCTCTTTTTCTATCTATCGACTGTATTTTTGTCTCTATAGTCGATCGTTGGAAGGTAAAGTATGTATGTATGTAGTACGTCGGTCAACGATTTATACTCGATCATTCTTCTTTAACGAGCTCCACGATCTCCTAGACACGAAGAATTGGCCATTCTTCTTGTACGATTACTCTTAGGTACTCTCCTAAGCCTTCCTCTCGAACTCTCGTCCTATTAGAAATTGACGAAATCAAAGTGTTTAACTCCGACTATTCGAGAACTCGATGAAACTGCTTTCCTTTTTTAATTTCTTACAAATTAAAAAAAAAAAAAAAAGAAAAGAGTATTTCCGTTTGCAACAAATAACTTTCGTTGTATTATTCGAAGGATCTATAAAAACGAAACAAAACAAAAAAGATAAGGAAAGAAGAGAATCTATAAAAAATTCCTTTAAGTCTATCACGAATTATAAACGAGAAATAATGGTTAAAAGTTCGTTAATATTAATGTAGAATATGATTTTGTTTCGAATCATACGCCCACCTATTAACAAGAACATTGTTCTTCGAGTTACAAATATAACTGTCTTCCAGAAGGCCGCGAGACACCGTTGTCACCACCGCCACCATCGAGTTCATCCGTTCAAACATCGCCACGTGGGTTAGGTTACACCTGTGGACCCATAGATGGATCCTTATACGCAGTGGTACACCAGGGTGCTGCAGGTGGTGCTCGCGGTTCACCACTGACAGTTTCCATGGACAGCGGTATCAGCAGTGCTCCACCTCAAAGACCAAGTCCACCTGAACACGAGCCGGATAATCAGGCTCACGGTGATCTTGATAAACTTCTTCACGATATGATGCTCACCGTTGAGGTAAATAGATATATATATGTGTGTGTGTGTGTGTGTGTGTATAGGTACTTACCTGTCAAGGTAAGAATCTTATTCGATTTGTAATACGATAGTTAATATAAACCGAGCATATTCTCTTTATATTGATATTTTTAGTCGATGCCAGACCCTCCTACGGAGGATTATGCTCGACCGGATAGAAACGAGAAGATTTACGTCCAAGAAAATCGTAGTTACAGTAGTCACACCAGTAGTAGCCATGCGGCATCAACGTATTCGACCTTGAAGGATTCCTACAGGAGTTATAGCGTCGCCAAAGAATCCAGTCCGCCTTACAACTCTAGCAGTAGCTATAGCACGTTAAAGAACGAATATAGAGATAGCCCGAAAAACACGGAACACCGTCGAGACGATTACGAGTACCGTGTTTCACCGGATCGCAAATTATCCGAATCCACGGCAGAGATTTATGGTAGAAAGCAACACGTCGATTCCTTCTCTCCATCTGGCAATATCGACTTTATCGACGAGGACATTCCTTATCACGCGAGACAAACGAGTCAACCGTTTTCTTACGGTGCAACAACCGACATGATCAAACATCAAAAATTATCATCACCGTCCTTGGTAAGAAAAGCATCGGTACGTGGTACAGCACCGGTCGTAGACTTCGATGAGATTCTCGGTGATGCGAATCCGAGGCGTCCGATCAGCCCTCTCAGCCCAAATACACCAGATCCACCACCAGAGTTCGCGAATGGTCCTGTCAAAACCACCCCCGATCACGTCGACGGGTAAGTAGAATATCTTTTTCGATATTAGATTCAAAAAAAGAAAAGAAAAAAGAAAGAAAAACTCCCCTTTTCACAATTCATTCTCCAGTTCGTTTTGTAACTCATCAATTCTTATTCGAGCCGATATATTACGGATCCTTTTTAGCTTTGAGAAAATATAGAGAGATTAGGCGTTTTTCGTGGAATTAAGCAAAGAGAAAACTACGAGAACGCTATGGTCGTTTCTCTGGCAAAGCTTCGAGACAACGCACGGGGTCGACAGCATGCGTGTCGCAATACATCCTCCGAAACAGGCGCCGCAAAAGAGCAATGAAAGAGGGGAGGTATAGGAGAAAGAAAAAGAAAGCGAGAGAAATAGAAAGACAGAGAGAGAGAGAGAGAGAGAAAAATAGAGAGAGAGAGAGAGAGAGAAGAGAAGCAAGGAGAAAGGTTCCGTGAGTCTCGGCGAGACACAATTAATAAATTGTCTACCCATACTCGTAGCAACAGTTACGGCACTTCTCGTCGTATTTCTGCCAGGAATGGTAAATGCGGTCGTTTTGAGTCATTGCCGTTTGTAATGCATGCTTGAAGCAAGAAAAACGAAACGCGTTTTGAAATGCGATAGACGCGGGGAATAAAAATAAAAAAGAAAGAGGGAAAAGAAACAAAAAAAAACCGAACACGAAACGATCGATTACACCTTTTCATTTTTTTTCCGTCGATAAATCTTAAAAGTTACAAAAAGGCTTGATTAATTGGATATTAATTAACTTTTAAGTGTGAACATTTTTATCGTTAAGTATCTACTTTATTTGATTCGATCGGACACTTGAATTAGCTTGAAACTTTGAACATGTAGATTTGAAAAATATTTTGGAAAATTTAATTGATCCTGTTGATCAATCGTCCGAGGGAAATTTGAAAATGGAGATATACAAAATAGAAAAAAAAACAAGATCCCCAGAGAACACGAAAAGACTTGATTATTCGAATATATAATTAACTTTTAATTACGAAAATTTATATCGTTAAGTATCTCCTTTGTTTGATTATGAATCAGATATCCGAATTAGCTCAAAAACTTGAAACCTTGAACATCTGTATTTCGAACAAAGGCCTTCGTTAAAAATGACGAGAGAAAACATTTTGGAAAAGTTAGACAAACGTTACGATCATCGTGTTAATTCATCGTTCGAGGAAAATCGAGACAGGAAGAAGGATCGTTGGTAAACTCACGGGGCCCATTTTACACAGACGCGTGTTACCTAAAGCCGTGAAAATAAACGGCTTCTCTCTCTCTCTCTCTCTCTCTCTTTCTCTCTCTCTTTCTCTCTTTCTTTCTCTCTCTCTTTCTGTCTTCTCTTTCGTCTCCTTTCATGCCATTGGATGGATACCACCTCCTACATACATATATGTACGTCGACTTTGCTTTCTTCCATCTTTTCGAGCCCGCTCGGTTACTCGTTCGCTCATGAGAAACCAAATGCGAAATTCTTTAGTCTTCTCTCTCTCTCTCTCTCTTTTTCTCTCCTTTCGTCGTTGGGTATTTACAAAGAGCGGCTTGACTGCGTCGGTGGAGAGAAACGGCTGCGACGTTTATGGTCGAGAAGACCGACAGACGTTTGGCAGGTCTACTTTCTCAAAGCTAAAAGAACTTCTTCTCTTTAGCTCGAACCTTTTCGGTTTACGGCCTCGTTCGTGTCCTGACGTTCAATGTTAATCCTGTTTCGAGTTTATTCGAAAATTGACTCGTCATCGTCGTTTGAAAAATTTTCGATGAAAGAAATTAAAAATTTTATCGTATTATTAGTTTCTAAAAAAAAATTGTTTTTTTTTTTTTTTTTTTATTAAATCTAATCGAACAAACTTTTTCCATAAATATCGTCAAACTCTCGAACTTTTAAAAGGAAATATTTCTTGCGGTCGTCGTTGCACATTAATGTCGAGGAATTCGCTATTGACATGGAATTATGATAACGAAGATGTCTATTTTAAGTCTCTAGTCGGTGACTTATATAATTGTAAATATAGTACAGGCGAGACGCTTTTAATCGACCGAGAAGTAAAGTCTTCGAGTCGATCTCTCTCTCTCTCTCTCTCTCTCTCTCTCTCTTCTCTCTTTCTCTCTTTCACTTTATCTCTGTCTTTCTCATTCCATCTTTCAACATTACTCTTTTTTTATCACTTTTTCTTTCGGCTAGTCCCAATCCCGTTATAGATTCCATTCCAATGTACATATACGTATCTCTTTTTTAAACTTTTTCTCTTCATCTTTCATAACTCTGTAAACCAAAAAGGTACGATACTCGGATACGGAAATCGTTTAGACGGAAAGTAGGTATACACAAAAGTAACGTTCCCTGAAGTCTCTTATAATTTTCTTCTGGAGCACGAACTTCCGTCATTCTTTCTGCTCCAATAAAGTTCTCTTCTTCTTCCTCTTCTTCTTCTTCTTCTTATTTTTTTCTCTTCTTTTTCTTCTTCTCCTCCTCCTCCTCTTCCTCTTCTTACCGATAAAACTATCTCCTCTAGAATACGATAAAATACTTTGTACTTTTTTTAATATTCATTAAAAAAAAAAAAGAAATTTTCTTTCCAATATAATTATATAATAAGTTCGAGCGATATACCGATAAACCAGTTAAGTCCCTTATGGAAATGAATGAACCATCGAAAAAAGTTTTCCATCTTTGAAACATAGTTATCGGATCCATCGAACTGTAACGTGACTTACACTGATTACCTTCTACATTCTCTTTATTCACCGTTAGTTCCGATAGTATCATAGTCCATCGCATTGTTCATTGTGCTACCCGATTTCAAGCACTAATATGGAAGTCTAAATGAGATAAGAAAGTACGAAGAAAAGTCGAGGCTCAATTGTGGTTGGTAACTGTCGATAAGAAATGGGGAGAAAAAAGGAAATAATGATTATATAGCGGAAACTATCCTAACGCGATATCCTAAGACATTATTAACATAATTTCATTGAATCGTTACAATAGATTATCTTGGCTGAGGCAACAACAATTGAAACTTGCTGCGAGGAGAGACGAGAAAAGTCCTAAAACAATATGGCGACAGGAAACTGGGAATCGTGTTATCGGAGAACTTCGGAGTTATCAAAGGGGAAGATTAAGGCATGACGGTTATGCCAGCGATTCGGCGGTACTCGACGACGACGACGATACATGGATACCAAGTTCCATTTCTAATCAGGTAGATCCTTAGAAAGGGTTTGACAATCCACATAGTATTTTAGGTAGATTAAATCGTCTTTTATTTTGGTACTTTTTTTTATTTCCTCATCGACCAGACCCAATCGAAAACGACTCCTTACACCTCAGCACCGGCGAGTCCTTTGCTTCCGCAAAGATCGAGTAGTCGTAAGTACAATGGCAGCGCTAGTAGCGGTATTCTCGGCAGACCAAGAGCCGAAAGCATGAACGAACGACCATTCGTCTCTGTGAAGAGAGCTTACGAGTATCGAAAGTACAGCGACGGTCAGGTGAGAATATGCTTGGATCGTATCATTCTTCATTCTTGTATTTTCTTTTTCTTTTTTTTTTTTATTTAAAAATATCACACTGATCGGTGAAATTCATCGTGCACCCCTTATTTATTTACGTCGATCCTTCGATCAAAATTTATCAATCGATCATATATGATGGTATCAAAAAAAAGATTATGAGAATATACTTGGTTCATCATTCGTCAATTCGTTTTCTTCTTTTCTATAATTTTCTTCTTTCATTTATTTATTTAAATATCGTTCCGAACGGTGATATTTTCTACAAATTTTCTCAGTAACTGTTTACGTAAAAACGATACAGTGAACAAAACATACAGTGGCACGATAGATTGCACTTTAGATCAAATTTATATATATATACGTACGATAGTCAGAGAATGCACCACTTTAGATATTTAGATAGATACATTCAAAGCAAAACAAAAGAAAGGGCCTCTACCCAACCCTCACCCCCCCCCCTCGGTCGGTAATGCTTTAAGCTTATAATTAGAATTAGAACTCCAATGATAAACGATCAACATACACAACGACGAATACAATTTTACAGCTAGCTAGCTATGATAGAATCTCCGCTTGAGAAACCTCCTTTTCTGTTGCACTTTCACCGATGATGTATACTTACACGTATAAATACATAATTCATTATGAATAATAATAATAATAATAATAATAATAATAATAATAATAATAATAATAATAATAATAATAATAATAATAATAATAATCATAATCATAATCATAATGATCATATAATATAACGATAATGATAATTTACGTATTTAAGCAAAATGCACAAACGAAAAGGGGTGATAGAACACTAGTTTCCTAGCATGAAGCGCTTGGCTTGCTTTCCAGAGCCCTCCGTCATCCCCCCGCGCAGTATTTGCAGCCGATCCACCCTTAAGCACAGGAATGCAACGTCGATCGGGTAGTCCGGTCAACTTGGAGAAGCAACAACCACCTCGTCCAGAATCTAGAAGCGATAGTTTTGCACGTACCGATGCCTTCTTGCGTGAGCATAGACAGCAACAACAGCAATTCCTACAACATCAACAACAACAACAACAGCAGCAGCAGCAGCAGCAGCAACAGCAACAACAACAACAGCAGCAACAACAACAGCAACAACAACATCAACAACAACAACAGTTGCAGCAACAGCAACAACAACATAACAACAGGATGAACAACATTTCCAACACCATGGAAAATGGTCACGAGCAAAGCAAACAAACAATTACTCATGAGAAAAGTTTTGGCACTTTGGCTAGACCGTCGAGACCGGAGTCGAGAAATCGTGTAACAACGACGTATCAAAATTATTCGAGAAATTACAACAACAATACAACAACGATAACGACAACGACAACACCAACAATAACTGCAACAATGACAACAATGACGACAACGATGACAACAAACGATAGAAGCAACAATGGCAATGGCCAAAACGAAGGAGGACTTTTGGCAGTAGTCGATCAACAAACGTCTGCTCCTAATCAAGGAGATCCTCTCGTGAGCCTCATTCGATCACTGGCTGAGATATCGCCTATTCGCTCACCCTCATCCAATTCCGCGACTAACAAGATCGAGAATGATCATGGTACAACTATCGATGCGACCGCGACAACAGTCACCAACAACGTCGCTAGCATTGCCACTAATTGTTCCCCTAACCAGTCGCCAAAAGCATGGCAGAATTGTACCCAGGTTTGTCCTCACACGCACACATTCTCTCATTCGTCACGCGCAAATTAAACGCTTGATGGACCACTACAACGGAGAATATCTTAGACGAACACGTTACATATCCACACGAACACGTTACATCCTTAAACATAAACATGGTGTGCTGATCGTCCTCCTTATCAAAGATAAGAAAATTACATATCAGATATTTGTTTTCTAATCATTATATCCATCGGATGAAACGCACGTAAAACTTTTTTTTTTATTAGAAATTTCATTAGCATCCGTTTGTTTCCTAGCTCCAAACCGACTTGGAAAATGCATTGCTTAGCCTGGTACGCACATAGACTCGTTGGAACGTCACATACCATTATATATATATATATATATATATATATATATATATATATATATATATATATATATAATTATCTTTGATCGATTATTATCTGCACGATCCTGTTTTCACGTCGAACGAGTTAAATCTTTTTTCTTGAATTTTTTCTCTCTCTCTTTCTCTTTTGATTAAAAGATTAAAAGAGAAAGAGAAAAAAAGTAAAGGCAATATTCGCGTTAAGATGATCGTTCTTATATTTTCTTTTGTTTAGTCCCACAATGACTCGGCGTCATCGTGGACCGAGAGAAGCGTCAGTCCCGGAAGTACAGTCGGAGTTTCGAGACCGCAAACACCTGCATTCCCTGTACATCCACGTACTCCTTATGTCAATAACGCATCGCCAACTGTAACCTTCGCCTCCGATCGGGGCTATGTCATGTCCAACAATAGTTATAACATCAACAACAACAATAATAATATTACCGGAGTAGAAGCGACAGGTGGAAACAGTAACAACAACAATCTTGGGAATTATAATGCCGAACGAACGATCTACATTGAGGAGCGAAGAGAAGTCTCTAAGGAAACGGGACTTCCACCCAAGAGTCCGACAACACAGCGGTAAGAATGTTGAATCGTTTTTATTTTCTCTTCTTCGTTCTCTTTTCTCTTTATTTCTGTCTTTCTAATTTATTTTATAATATTTGTTTAAACAAAAAGATAAAAAAAAGATATGTGGGAGGATTTCGATCGAGCCAACGATCGGCCAATGTATAATGTAACGATTCCAGGATTTCCTTGATGAATCGTGTTCTTTGATTATTGATAATGCTTATTTCTGGATTAATAATTAATACTATGGATTAATAAATTAATCCATAATGTCGCAGAAAAAGATGACGTTTAAATTGATCTATTATGACTATCATAAATACGACAACGATGATGAAGAATGGTATTCGTTATTCTAGACGCTTGAGTTTCCCGGCAAGCGGGCCGCTTAAACAAACGCATAACAAACGATGGCCGCTCACTAACCAATCGGCGTCGTTCGACTATAGGTAATATATTACGAAAAGTATGTGATACGTTTCGAGATCGTTGATATACCAACGATCAAGAGTGATAATACGAATAACAATAATCTTTATTGGTATCGATCGTGTACCGGATTACTAAGATGCACTACATTTTCTTCTTTCTTTTTTTGTTTGTTTGTTTGTTTTTTTTATTTTTTCTTTGTTTTTTTTCGCATTATACATCTATATTCCTGTGGTGTTACTAAACAAGCTACGTGTTAGTGCACACTAACGATCAACTGCGTTACATTAAAACGTATGTATGTACATACAAGTATGCGACTGCACGGATTTCAATACATAAATATTATATATGTGTGTGTGTATATATATATATATATATATATATATATATATATATATATATATATATATATAACGTAACCAACCATGAATATCAATGTTGTTATATATAACAAAAAAATATAATAAGCAACTGAATCGTGACTTTATTTCCATGAGAAATACATATGTATATAGATATATCTCCTCTAATGCACAAAAACGATATCTGTTCGATGACTTAATATCGCGTTAAAATAATTTATAATACGATTGCACAGAGGTCTTACGTGTTATTGCACTTTTCGTGAAAAACTAACTAAACGAGAGCTCAAAATTTCCTGCATCGTGAGTTAGCACAGCATTCTGTTATAATATTATGCAAGTCAGCGTGAAACATGCATACATGAATTAGAAATATTGCAAAAGGACGAAACAAAAACATCGTTTCTCCGATCCTTTATTCTCACGTAGAATCATTCCAGAACATAGATCTTATATGTATTATTCTCATTTTCTTGCTGTGTGCTCTCTCTCTCTCTCTCCCTTTCTCTTTCTTTATTTCTATCTCTATCTCTCTTTATCTTTCTATCTCTCTTTTTTCGTGCGCTCGGGCGCATATATACACGCACACACAAACATTTCCTCCTCTTAATCCATCTTTTAATAACATCTGCTTACTCACTGTCGTTGATCTTCTACGAATCTCTTTATCGCTCTATATAGAGTGTACACACATTTTCAACGTTGATCACGATGCTACGTCGTTACTTCTGCACGAGATTTATGCCATATATAAATCATTGGCTTGCACGAATGTATCAAGAGTTTCGTCGTTATAAAACTTCCATCTCTAAAAACGATTTGTACGTTTTTATTGCAGCAAGGACCGACCTGTTTCTCCAATAGGCGAATCTGCGATATCACAGGCTCAAGCTATTTCACATAGCCCTGGTACTCCAACTCACGTTGAATTTGCCCAAAGTCCGAAGGTAATTATTAGAAAGATAAATGCATTCATAACTAGACGTATATATATATATATATATATATATATATATATATATATATACATATACATATATAATAATCATTGTCACGTATCAATCTCATCGTACGTAACGCATTTATTTATTTACTTACATATCGATTTGCAGAGTGCTACGTCTTACACATCTATCAACAGTGGTGGTCAGTCGTCTCCACAAGTGCAGTATTATGGATCAAGACGTTCGAGTATTCATTCGAACAGTGAACCTCAAGAAGTCGCTGACATAAATGTTAAATTCGTACGAGATACCAGCAGGATCTGGTACAAACCAAATATATCTCGAGAACAAGGTATAAATTCTTAAATTAAATTGTCCATTCATGAATTGTTCATTGCACGCGTGCATACATTTCATTGATCGTTTTCGCTATTTATTTATTTTTTTTCTTTTTTATAGCAATTTCGATGCTAAAGGATGCCACACCGGGTACGTTCGTAGTAAGAGACAGCAATTCTTTCCCGGGTGCGTTTGGTTTAGCATTGAAAGTGGCAATACCACCACCTGGTGCGCCTAGTAGTCCTAGAGATCCATCAAGCGAACTCGTCAGGCATTTCTTGATCGAGCCAACCTCACGTGGAGTCAGACTGAAGGGATGTGCGAACGAACCAGTTTTTAGTTCTTTGTCAGCATTAGTTTATCAACACAGCTTGATGGCAATGGCATTACCATGCCAACTGTTAGTACCTGAACCAGAAGCTGCTGCTAGAGCTTTGGATTCGCCCGCTACGAATAGTGCACAACAACTTCTTGCACAGGGAGCTGGTCAGTTATAAAAACTTTTTTCTTTTTTTTTTTGTCCTTTCTCATTCTTTGTTCTCTTTACAACACCGCACTCTCGTCTCTTTTTACATAAGAATTAATATTTCTTGATGAATAAAAATAATATTTATGAATATATATATATATATATATATATATATATATATAATATGTATATATATATAATATATGTATATATATATATTTCTTTTTTTGTTATAGCTTGCAACGTTCTTTATCTTTTCACCGTCGACACGGAATCCTTAACCGGGCCTCAAGCTATCAAAAAAGCAATAAGCACTTTGTTCGAACAAAAACCTTTACCGAGTGCGACTATCGTTCATTTCAAGGTCTCAACTCAAGGTATAACACTGACGGATAACGCAAGGAAATTATTCTTCCGTAGACATTATCCTACAAACAACATCAGTTATTGCGGCCTAGATACGGATGAACGTACTTGGGATTTCACCGGTGAAGATACTGGACGCTCACTTAGCGCACAGTTGGTGTCATTTGGATTAATTTTTTTCGTAACATTTTTTGTTATCTGATTTAATTTTTAATTGATTTCTTTTCTTTCTCTTTTTCTAGTCGTTGCTTCGGATTCGTAGCAAGGAAACCCGCTCACAAATCAGACAATCAATGTCACGTGTTCGCCGAGCTGGAACCGGAACAACCAGCAACGGCCATCGTTAATTTCGTCAATAAAGTCATGATGGGCAACTCGATCGCTAAAGCTAATATCGTATAAATTTAGATTCGTCGATCATTACGTCGATCATTCTTTCAACCTAATCGATATATACAACAGGAATAAGCTGGATAATGATTTCGCAATAATGAAATATTATAATCATCAATGGGAAATACTTGTCGTTTGAAAAACTATAAGAAATTATTACACTTCGAATTGATGTTTGACTGAAAGAAAGAAACAAAAAAAAAAGAAAAAAAAGAAGAAGAAAAAGAAAAAAAAAGGAGAAGAAAAGAAATTCAAATCTTAATTTATTCTATAAATTCTAAAAAGGCGTAACTTGTCGCTTGAAAAGCGATAAGAACTTGTTACACTTCGAATTAATTAACGAACATTTGACTGAAAGAAAAGGAAAAAAGGAAAAAAGGAAAGGCAAAAAAAAATTAAAGTCTTATTAATTACGAGAAATACGTGTATTAACGAAACAGAGCGAAAAAAGAAAAAAAAGAAAAAAAAATATGAAAAAAAAAGGAAAGAAAATTTCAATTCTCGTTTAGAAAACGTATCAAAACAAGGCTATTTCCAACGATAAATAATAACGTTATCTGTGCGGTCGCGAATCGTTAAATTGTCACGTAAAATGACAAATAAATGTAGTTCATCATTTAAAAAATAAATAAAGTATACTTGAGAGATATAAGTAGATACGAATGAAATAGAGAGTGGGAAAAATGCAAAAATGTGTATGAGTTACTTTGAGTAGATATAAACGATCTAATCGTTGTTATGATCACTATATATAAAAAAGACCGTTCGAGTTTTGATCTATCTTTAGAATCACAATGATGACGTAATACGATAATCGAATGGATTGAAACAAAGAAATTAGCTGAAATATCTTCTTATCATTTCAGTATTCGTTCTCGTATACGAATTGAAAGAGAATTGAAAAAATCACTGTTATAACCATCGTTACACTGTTATTATTTAAAACGTAGCGAATATCGTAGTAACGATTAACGAACGATACGAAGTAGGGTAATGTCTGATACATATATATATATATATATATATATATATATATATATATATATGAATTATAGGTCATTTTATAAAATATAAATTTTTTAGTAAAATCAAAATTTATTTAAAATTTGTATAAATATCTTTTAAATATTTCTCGATCTTTATAAC
This sequence comes from Vespula vulgaris, assembly GCF_905475345.1. Taxonomy (NCBI): domain Eukaryota; kingdom Metazoa; phylum Arthropoda; class Insecta; order Hymenoptera; family Vespidae; genus Vespula; species Vespula vulgaris. Next base: position 1,934,577 of record NC_066586.1, on the reverse strand, counting down.
GCTTCGTAAAGAGTGTACGAGAATATAAATTGTTTCATAAAATTCATTTACAATATTTTTTCTTTTCTTTTGTTTTTCTTTTTTCGATTACAAATATTTAAAAAATTTCTCGATGTTTATCGTACTTCGTCAGAAATAAATATCTCGTAAAAATCGTGTATGAAGGGTGCGTGAAAATCTATCGACAGTTAATTATAACGAATGTTAATCGAAAGTAAACGTAAAATTTCTTACGTAAAATTTCGTTTCCGTTTGATCTTATTAATTTATTCTTTTTCTTTTTTCTTTTCTTTTCTTTTCTTTAGTTTTTTTTTCTCGTTTCTAACTAAATGCATGTATGCATTCACACGTTTTAAAAATTAATACACACGAATGTACTAAAGCGATGCTAGATCTTCGATAAGCATTGAACGAATTTGATCGAAAGATAATCTCTCTTTTGATAAAGCTGGGTATTATCCATAAATAAATTTTTTTTATATTTACAGATAATTCTGATAACACTTTTTTCTTTTTCTTTTTTATATAATCATTCTGACATCATCTTGATTTTGTTAAGTTCGATGCGATCGTCGACTTATTTTGTTTTCCTTTTATTATTAATAAATTTTTCATCGACAAAAGAATTTTCAATTAATCGACTCTATCTAATACAAACTTACAATGAACATACATAAAACTTATCGAAGAACCGCAATGAATTGGTACGTTAAACGTAACTTAAACTTACACCGAAAGTTAATCGAAATCGTGCATATACACACACACATACAAACATACATACATGCACATACATACAGGATATATTAAAATATGTGAATATAAATTTAAGATTGTATTCACTATAAAAAGATAAAAGAGAAAAGAAATCATACCAACGAAATGTTTCGTTTGTTTAATTCACAAGAAACTTTATTCGTCCACGTAAGAATTTTGATCTTGAATTATTTTTCTATGTTAAATACAAACCTAAATTTATATTCACGAGTATGATACATCCTGTTTATATATAATATCGTTATACTTGAGACTCTCGAGTAATATTTAATGAAAATGTTACATCGTTACAGAGCATACGTATGCATATACACACACAAATATACATATATATATATATGTGTATATACACACACACACACACATTCACATATAGATATATGAAAATACTATATACTATATAAACCTCGATAATATATATATATATATATATATATATATATATATATATATATCGTACTCCTCGATAAACGAAGTGGACGATGTTATAAATAACTGTAAATAAGAAAATACCCTTGGCGCCTTAAAGGAAATACGACAGAAAAGCTTCTTCTTCGTCGATCGTGAATCGACGTGGACAATGCAGGAGGAAAGAAAGAAATTAAAAAACGGAAGAGAAAAAGGGAGAGTGAAAGAAAAGAAGAGAAAAGAAAAAAAAGAAAGAAAAGGACGAAAGAAGGAAGGAAGGAAAGAAGGATGAAAGAAAAGAGACGAATCCAATTAATAATATCGGAGCGCAATGAAACGTCACAACGTATTATTTTGTGAGCGATATTCTGAGTTCTTGCCATTGTGTGTCGTTAGTTCTCAAGCTAATGAGAAAAATCCTTATTATGGAATTTGCGAGAGGACGAACGTGAGCAGTCAATTATTATACGAACGAATAATAATTATATATAAATTACAACACACATAATAAATCTCTGCATATACATACATAAATACATATATATGTAATACGAGAGAGAATTTTTCCAGTATTTTATGTTATCTGTTGTTATATATATATATATATATATATATATAACATCGACGGTCGCAATGCGATATATTTTAACTCATGTTATAAATCCAAGATTTTTCTCTTCTTCTATCTTCTTCTATGTTCTATCTCATTCTTCTTTTCAATCGTATTTGAGAAGTACAGCTGAGACTACAAATTTATTATTGCGAATTTCATCTTTTTTTTTCATTTTTTCTTCCTCTCTTTTTTTATTCCTTCCTCGCCATCCTTCGTTCGTTCGCGAGAAAAGACAGGAAGAAGAGGAAAATTTGTTCCGTTACAACACGTTGTGCTAGT